>NC_058023.1:7818404-8118404 GCF_019176455.1 Solea senegalensis | reverse complement strand
AAGCTGTTTCCTCTTATTTTTCACCTCCATTATCTCATCTGGTTAAGTATTTCAATATTTTCAGTGTTGGTGAACAACATCTTAGGAGTAATGCTGTTATTTTCCATTTCTGCTGAAAGCATCACATACTGTCGGAGTGCTCTTTTACTCTTTGTCAGAGGCAGGAAATTATAAAGCAAAGATATTGAGACCTGTATAAACACGGTCCTGTGCTCATAATGCACTCGTTAATATAAGCCACCTACAGTAAGCACAGCTGGAATATGACTGCCGTTTCCCTCCGAGGCAAGTACATAATCATTTTCTCCTTATCAACCTTGAAGTGAACCAAACAGCCACGAGATGAATCATCCACTTGCGAGCAGAGGTAGGAAACAAATCACACAGGTATGCTACTGTTTACACGACATTTTAGAGAGACTGAGGCACTCGTCACATACAGCAGTGGATATACTGTATCACTGCCAGCTCCCTCTGACTCAATAGAGCGATTCAATGCGCAAACCTTTAATTTCTATCTCCAGTTTATCTCAAGGAGCCAGACGACGACCTTGCCACTGCTTTTCCGTCTCTCTTTTTTTTTTTTTCTTTTTCATCAGAAATCAATGTAAGAGGTGGCACTCCATCTGAAAACTATGCCTCATTCTCCACATCAAATAGTTCCCTTCACACACTCTCTATTTATTTGTGCAGGCACATACCCAGTGGGCGCTCAAGGTCAAAGTAAGTATCGTCTTGCCGATGCCAGAAATCCTGCTTTAGATAAGAGCAAACACCAAAGCTGGAGAGGCTACACAGGGAGAAACCTCAGAGAAGGTTCCTCTCACCAAAGCACCCTGTGATTGATTTTCTACATAGATCTCTAAACGGGTGTTGCTCTCCTATCTGTAACAGTAATGAATTTCATTATAAGGCATTGGAACACACAGAGACAGATAGAGATGCTGGCCGACAGCAGGGAAGAGAGAGGGGGAGAAGGAAAGACAGAGGGAGAGGAAGGCAGTGCTGTCATTCAGGGTCTGTCTGTCAAGACTGACAGCACATCTCCCCGCTGGCTGGGGACTGAAATAACAGCCAGCTCCAGAGCAATTATAAATGCTGCCTGCTGCTTTCAGACAACCCACATACCTCTCAGCGTGTCTTTCATACGCTTTCATGTAAGTGCTATATGTGTTTTACATACATGTAAATATAGACATAGCGGTTTCCACCCGAGTTCCTTCTCCAGTACGTTGGAACCCGAGCGCCCAAAGACGAGGACGCGGATGCTTCCGAGCACCGCAGTGAGTCAGGATGCGCGATCGAATGAGTCACTGCCGTTTTTTGGGCGGCTAGAAAAGCCTTGTCGCCAGAATCCTTCTCTCTTAAACTCCTTTTCCTCCCCTCCCTTTCCTTATATTTTCACGTTCTTGTGGTAGCTCCAAAGAAACCTATTTTCCTTCCAGACCACGTGGTGGTGGGGGGGCGGGCGGGGGAGAGAAATCTTGTTGTCTGACACCACAGAAGTGTCGCAGCATTCTGTTGACTTGTCATTCACCTTATTTTCTCATATTTGCTCTGCCCCCCTGCGCGGCCGCTAAGGAAGAGAATTGCAGCCCTTTCATTTTAGAGTCATTATTATTCATGGAGGGCCGGGTCAGGTACCACAGGAGTGATTGGCGTTCACGAATAAGCCAAATGCCGCGAGAGAAATAGCAGGAAAAATTGTTACTCCAGATTTCAATCTCAAGTAGACAATCACCACACAGCTTGTTGTTTTGTTTATTTTCTCCTTAATCGTTGAAATCATTGTCATCATGTGTTTTGCACACATGTTTGAGTCAACCCTTCTGTGGCATGTGTGTATATATATGTATATATATATATATATACATATATATACATATGTATATATATGTGTGTATATATGTATGTATATATATATATATATATATATACATATATATATACATATATACACATATATATATATATATATATATATATATATATATATATATATATATATATGATTTGAACATCCCAAGTTCAAACTATGAACTTCCAACTGGACACCTCTACAAGAGACATTTAACCCCAAGCCAGCAATGTGACTCCTAGCATTATAAATGTGTGCATTAATGAGTGAATGGCAAAACATGGTAGTTTAAAGCTCTTTGACTGGTCATTAAATGGTTGTATTAATGAAAACCGTACGGAAATATGAATGAATTATGGATTTAAAGCTATTGAAGGTGACTTCTCATACATCGTAAGCCTTGTTGTTTTTCTATACGTTAATGCATAAATGTTGCATACGGTGTCTAGTTTTAATTGTGTCTCACACGTACGCGCTGGAAGGAAGTGAACACCACACGCAGTAATCTGTCTTCTCAAGTATGGGAATGCAAACACGCACACACACACACACTCTCTCTCCTGCACACGTTGACGGCTCGTTGCCTCAGTGACGTGGCAGCACAGAGGTGACACTGCGTCTGTCTCTCTGACAGCTGGCATTTCACAGTGATCCACTGACTGCAGCTCTCAGGCAGGGTAGATGGAGAGAGATAGGGAAGGGCACAGAGGGGGGTAGTTTTGTAAAGCAAAGATCAGCAAAAACATTAAAATACAAAGTTGCGGCAGATGGACAGTTTTGCTTATCTCACCCCTGTCCTGGAAGATAATGGTAAAATGGCGTCAGCTCTGTCGGCAGCTTGGAGCTTTTGGTCGAGGACATTAAGGGATGGGTTTGAAAGAGAACGCTAATATGCACATATGTTTTTGTTTGTACAATTGAACTGTTGCGCAATTTATTTAGCAGCGTCATAGCCTTGTTGGGACTCACAAAATCTGTATCACAGAGGAGATTAATATTTGTGTTCTGCATCATGGGGCAGATGGACTTACTCTCTGTGTCATGGTGGTGACTCCACTGGACTTTTCATGGCTCCAGATGCTTTTGACAACCAATGAACACATGAGACAGGAGCACCGCTCTCAGAAGTGAGACAGAGACTCTTGCAGAACCTTTTAGCCATCTACGGTGGTCTCTTTTTTTAAATATGGCCTGATCCTTTCAGGTCTAGATGCGCATTTACTTATTGTCTTTGTTTTCTGCAGACAATAATTATTCCACGCAGTTTCAAAAAATGAAATAAGAATATTTCAAAACATTTAACCCTTTAACACATAAGCCTTTTAGCCATATAAGGGCTAGAGCATGTCCTGTAAAGTGTTTTTGCCCATTTTTTTCCGGAATGACTTTCAATATCTGGCAGTTATTTAATTTACTGCATGTCAAAATAGTTTATCACCGGATTTTGCGTGTTAAATTTGAAATTTAAACAGTATAACATATATTTTAAACATTTGAGTCTTTGTGTCAATGTCAAAAAACAGGCAAAAAAAATTGTTTTTTCAACTCTCTCCTCTCTTGTGACAAAGATGCTGATTCGCCAGCTTCCTGCAACAGCACGAGTGAAATTACCGTAATAACCACATGTTGGCTTTGACGTGCAAGTTCATCAAGATCCATTGATGTTACTCTTTGGAAAATGGTTTTCATTTTAATTACCTGTAAAGACAGTAGCCTAGAGTTGAGTCGCTGACTACACAGAGCATGCATGGATGTACAGTGTAAATCGGGTTTCTTCTAAGACTGCAGAACCTTGTAAACCCTGTGTAATATATTTGTGAAGCGGCTTTATATTGTGGTATAAAAGAAAGGAATTCTATCTGTGTAATAACCGTCCCATATACGACTGAAAATAGAGCGAGTCGGGGGTTTTAAAGAAGAGTTGAGAATAAACAAGTGGGTAATGCTGTCTCCAGCACAGATGTGACACGGTATTAATATAGTATTAATAAAGAGATCCATGTACAGTAATACAGTAATCAAGAGCCCTAGTGAACAGGAGAATGAAACTCAAAAGGTAATGGGGGTGAGGAAAGGTAGAAGGGAGCTTCAAGAAGTCAAATCACAGCTTTGAAAAAAAGAGTGAAATCTGAGTGAAATAAAACAGAGGCTTCCAGCAGGGGCCGAGCTCTTTTTGTGGCGTGTTAGTGATTAGAAAATCGCTAATCACCTAAAAATCGCTAAAGAAAGATATCCAGAGATATAGTGAAGCGCAGCATTGTCAGGAATGATGCGTATGTGCTGGGAGATGTATGTGAAGCACATGAGGGGGTTAGAAGAAAAATCTGGTAATTGTTTTTTCTCATTGAGTTTTTTCCTCTAAGTGCCCATGAAGAGGCAGGCAGCACACTGGCAAATACATTTGGGAGGAAAACAATTATGAAGTGAATTCTTGTCACATCTAAACAAAAAAAAAAGAAAAAAGAAAAATACAGCACTTACTGGCTTCTCGGAGTGCAGATTATCCACCCGAAAATATGCCGTACAGAAGCTGCGGAGTATAAATTTCGCCATTCAGCCTTCAGTTGGGTAGATGACTATTTTTTTTTCCAAATGCCACCCAAAAAAAAAACATCTCCATGTTTAGAGTTTGCAGAACTTAATTTTCCTCACAACATCGTATTGACACTCAGGAAAGCAGGACGTCATCTGAAAATTGGTATCGAGGTGGGGTGCACAATTCTTCCCTGGAACATTCGCACTGACAGCGAAGGTAATCATTAGGCCATCAAGTGGCTTGTTGGAGAGGGAGAGAGAGAGAAAGAGAGATAAAGAGAGAGAGGCGCAGCAAAAAAACACAACACCCTTTCCAACAGAGTCCAATTATGAGCCGAGGAGGCTGGATCTTGGTCAGATAATTAGACTAAAGTGAGATCTCAGTTTCATTATTTTACTGTTTGTGAGAAAGGTGTTGTCTCCCCGCCCCCGCCCCCCGCCCCCCCGAAGTCCCAGTAGCTTTTGACAGTTGCTGACTTTTCTCTTCTCTTCTTTTCACTTTTATTTTACAGTGGCACCTATGGCAGGTTTGTTTTTCCAACATCCTGTCACCGGGGATAACGGCAGACGAAAAAGAAGTGGCACCGATCTGTAAGGTAAGTGTTCGACAAATAAAGAAATAAATGGATTTGGCAGGTACGTGCTGGGCTGGTACAAACATTGGGACAGTGGGATTGTAACTGTATATAATAATACAGGCAGAGTTTGCACTAATAGAATCAAAAGACCCAATAGGGAAACCGAATCTGAATAGATTATGTACTTGTAACTGTGAAGTGGAGTTTTCTTTTGTCTGTTAATCCACTGAGAGGTTTCTTGCTCTTCCTGCGAACTACAGTATATGCAGTTGTTAAATTTCATTTCAAGTAACAACTGTAGCAATCAGAGAGGGGAAGAAGGGGAATATTCTGCGTTATCATTCACAAGTCTGAATTAAAGACTTTATCACTTTTTTTAATTCTTCTTCACTCGGGCAAAGCAGGCGACGTTGTAGTTGTTCTAATATTCTTCAGACATCTGTGGGTGTTTGATGGTATTTAAAGTGCTTTATCGCACTTTGTTTCCTCTCATAATGAAGCAAAACCGTCCTTTTTTTTATATATGTATTAGGGCTGCCGAAGCCCGTGTGCGGTCAGGATTGTTAAGTCCTTATAACGGATCTGCAGTTGTTCGCTTTCATTCTTGTGTCGGCATTCTGACCAATCGATGCACGGCAGTCTGACGACGTCACACGTTTCCCCTGGTTATGACGTCACGAGTCGAGCCAGTGGAAACACGCCATGTGTCACTTAAGCCACTTCAATAATAATAACAATAATAACAACAGTAATCCCATTATGCAGGTGCAACAAACAAAAAAAATTGCTATTCACATTTTTACCAGAATCCTGCAGCCCCTAATATGTATGCATTCTCCGGAAGGAGCAGCCACAGAATTTAAAATGTATCTACAAGAAAGTAGCGCCAGACTTAACAAAAAAACATCTCGCCTGATGTGTAAAAGCAGCATACAGTGAGAGGATATTGTTATCTGTGCTGATGCTGACGTGCAGCTCAAGTACGCCAACAGCCAAAAGGGGCCTGTCTGTCTGGAGAGGGACGGCCGCCTTATCGCACCTTCAACAGGCGACTGACGCTTTTCTTAATTTTCTTTTTTTTTTTTTACCAGATTGCCAGATCAAGACTGGCATTTCCATCAGGTGTTTTGTGTGTGTGTGTGTGTGTGTGTGTGCAAAAAAGGTGCTGTGGCCGTGAGAGTATTCACTGCGTCGTTAATCCAGGTGAAGGTGTTATTTCTGAAAATACCATTCCTCATTAATTGTTTTACACAGTGTGTCGGCATTTCCTTTTTGCTGTGGAACATCTGTCTGTGACTGAACACTGGAGATGCTATTGTTCTGCATCTGGTGTGTGCACATGTGTGTGTGTGTGTGCTTGTCGAGGCACATTTGCCTCTTTCTAAAATGCCTCAATCTCTCTGCTTCAGTGCGTCCACTTTTCTAATTTCCACCACCTCTCCCTTTGCTCCTTTCCTCGCATTCCTGCTCTAATTATCTTTTCTTTACCATCATTTCACTATTTAGCATATGAATTGGACCCAGAGCGTCCCTGTGTAGTTTGCTTATCATGTTTGCACCTGTGTGGATAAAAAAAGGACGGCTCCCGTAATGAAATGCACCGCAAATTGCATTATAATCAATTATCGCTGGAGCAGAAACGTGCGTTCAAAGTTGGTAAATGTTCCCCTTTGTTTATACATTGTCATGTATGTGACCTTGAATTGTAATTAGGTTACTCACACGATGCCTTTTTCGCCGCTGTTTCTATTATGCGTCCTCACTTCCCCATTTGTCATTGAAGCATATGCTTACGTTATTAATAGGAATGGATTTCTTTTCAATATGGGGATGAATAATCTGCATTGTCTTCACCTGCATTGTTTCCACCTAATTCATTGCCTGTTGTTTACATACAAACAAATGTCTCTCTTGAAAGTAATAGGTTTTAGGAAAGCTGATCTTTCCAGACCAGAGCCACAGATGACCTTGTAATAATATAACTGATAAAGTACCATATTTATGCTCTGTATCCTAATATTTATTATTTTCATGCAGACGACAATTGTTTTGTTTTGCTCTTCTGCCTTTTTTTTTTTTATCTTCATATTGTCATCTCAGCGTTTATTTAATAAAGGGGGAATGTGGCAGTCCCAGCAGCTACAGAGGCTTGACAAAATAATGTCAGCACTTTTTAAATGATATAATGGAACAGAATAAACTGTGCAAACAGCACTACAGAAATAAATAATGCTGTTGTAGTTCGTGTGCCAGTTATTCGTCAGTCCCTCGGTCAGCAGTAATAGGACCGACACACGCAACTTACTGTGTGTGTACAATAATTTGGGAAAAACCAGAAACAGAGAGCGCTTCATTTGAAATTAAAGTGTGATACAATGCGAGGGATTTGCATAGTTTGGAAACAACAACGGGACAAATGTCGTCCTAGTAAAATGGCACGAAAAACACCAAACCAAACGAGAGAGAGCGAGTGAGGCTCTAAGACTGATCTGGGAGCAGCGCCCAAAATTTAGTGGCTTTTGTGTCTGGGTTTTTATGTTTTTCAGCACAGATCGGAATCTCTAATTAACCGCAGTTTTCCCATTCTTTCTGTCGTGTTATGTCGCTCGGCCTGTTGTATTTAAAGCAGCGCGAGAGGACAAAGCGAACTGAGTAGGCCTAATTAATGACGAGCTCTAAACAAATCAACAAAGAATACTGAAATTTGTTCCATTTGCGGGTGTTTGATCGGCTGTGGTCCGACCGAACGCTTCATGCTTGTAGTCATCTACAGCACTATCTGTAGAATGAGAGTACACAAGGATGGCACGATCAAGGCAGAGAGAGTGAGAGAAAGGGCAAGTGAGGTTCTGGAGCTGAGATATCACACCACACTCCCCTCTCAGATTACTTCCTTCTCACATAGCATTTCTCACTCATTTCCTAATGAGCTTAATGGACTGAGAGCAGAATCTCACCTCTTAAAACCTGATGAGGTCAGGCAGAAAATGTATCTGCCTGGAGGGCTGATACGTACTCATGTGTAATTAGATACAGTGCAGTTTCTTTCTTTTTTTTTAATCCCCTCGGGCATTTTGATACTTAAAGAACAGGGAATAAATGTGGTATCATACAACATGCAGCGCTGTTCGACAACACAACAACACTATGACAATAAATGTTAGAAATATCACATTTAAATGCCAAATTCCTTTAGTCTTGACGGCACGCGGTGGCTCGTCTCATTGAGGGCATGTCCAATTGCACAGAAAGTGGCTTTTGAACGGCGTTCAGTCATGCAGCTGCCCAAGTCTGTGTCTGTCAGTGTCTCTATCGTCTCATACTTTCATTCCCGATCGATATCATGCTCCATTTTCTGCCTCTCAGGGGTCACCTCCTCAAACCGTAAAAATGAAACCCTTCCCCAATTAACACTCAGTGCTCGGTCACCCGACCTATTCCGTTAAGGACAATGTAGAAACTCAGTGGAAGCAATGGTGTGACTGAAACACACACACACGTACATATATACTGTATATATATATATATATATACACACAGTAGTGACAGCGCTGTAAAGATGTGAACAGCATGCGGCAAACGAGCCTGTTAACAAAGCTTCAAATGCTACAGATCACCTTCTGAAGGTGCTCCCATCTGAGATGGAGTTCCATCACTAACAAAGTGTCTTTGAATATCGGGGGCTACAAACACACCAGCTCTCGACAGAAGATATGGTGGTAATTACACACACAAAAAAAAGGGGGAGTGTCGGGGATGAGAGTCTGTAGGCATAGCAGGAGATCCAGGATGATCACAGCTTCTGGCTGAGTCTCTGAGGATCTGAGTCTTAGGAAGATACCAGATCACAGAGCCGGGGGGCTTCATCAGCCACCACGTTAGAGTAAACTGTAGCCTTAGCCTGCAACTCTTCCTTGTTTGGGTTTAGACACCCACCCCCCCCCCAAACAAATAACTTACCTTGGTGATTCCTAACAAAACCAGATTTGCAGCATTGGTGACATTTGAGCCAGAGAGAGTGGAGTTGCACTGATAGAAAACGTGATTCTGTGACATTTCTGCGTCGGTCCACCCATCACATATCTCTCCTATTCAAATGGCAGCCGCCTTGTTAACTTCACTGTCACCCTGGTAACTCAAGGCGAGCCCGTCTTCGAGGACATAAACAAGTATCCGTCTTCTTTTTTTTTTTTGTACAATTGTTTCTTAGTTAGATAACCGTTTCATACTCTTGCAGCCCACCCCTCCGCCCTCGATCAATTCAGCCCCTCTTCATCATCACATCCGAGGAGCACTGATTAAAGCTTTTGCCACCACAAGGAGCGATCCATCATAGTTGGACACGAGCTATCAAAAACCTCAAAAGCCTGCGGGGCTTGCTCGATGTTTTGTCTTCCAATGATAAGCAAGGCGGCACATCAAACGACTGACAAAACCTGCACAAAAAGGGAATATTTTATTCATAGCTGTCATAGGGAGGGAGGAGGTGAGATATTAGGGACAGCAGGAACCTGCTGGGACTTAGATCCTGAACCTGTAACACAGTGTCTTTTCCATCTGAACCCCAGGAGGGTGTTTAATGAGGAAACATGATCAGAGGAGCTGTTGACACCAGAGCTGGAACAAAAGAGGTGATGATACTTTCAACAGGCAGAGATCTCACCTCTGCCTCACTCTCTTTCACATGACACAAACTTTCAATCTATTTATTAACTTTGGTTCTCGGTGAGTGTTCGCACTTGAAAACTTTTAACCTTCATTCACCATAACAACTGTACAAAGGCCTCTCCTTACCTTTTAAAAGTTTGTCCAGATAATAGTTTCTGGTAATCTGGAGTAGTCCACTTTGTGGGCGGTCGTTGGGTGCAATATTTAGCACCCACGTTGTTAGGCGGGGTCTACTGCGAATGCACCGTTTGTAACGAGAGTATATGGTATTCTTCAGACACTTTTACCTCACTTGACCAGACTAGATGCTCATTGGCTCCCAGGTCATTAGAGTTTGACCCCCCCCCAAAAATCTGGAGGCCTTGTTTCTTGAAGTCAGTCAGTCATCATCTAACCGCTTTATCCTCCACCAGAGGGTCGCGGGGGGTGCTGTGCCAATCTCAGCTACATCGGGCGATAGGCGGGGTACACCCTGGACAGTTCGCCAGTCCATCGCAGGGCTTGTTTCTTGAAGTATTTCTTTTAATTCACCTTTCTCTGTGGCCTCAGTAGTAAACATCGTCGTCAAACCTTTGCAGATACATCACTACTGTGTCCCTCATTCAGCCATTACCTGTGTGGCCTCCAGGTTTCATACAGCGAACTTGAACTGAAAGTCACTGGCAAACCCAACAAAAACACCTTGCGTAACGACAGGACTACAGAAGAAGTGAGAGCAGTATTAGTCATGTACTCTCGCTCAGTGTTGAACCTTAATAGAATACAAATGGCCTCAAAATCTAGTTGAGATATTGGTGAAAAATTATTGAATTATTGAAAAATGTCCTGAAGTTCAGAAAACTGCACCTCAGCTGTATAGATTGTGATTCAAACACACATAATATTGTTAATTCAGACTATTATCTCTCTAAATATCTCTTCCCCTTTTTGGACCGAACCTGTGGAATCTAACTCACCCTGCAGTATTGAATTAGGATTCTCTCTGCTTTGACACCACATCTCCTCCTCCTCCTCCTCCTCCTCGATGCCACCACAGCTCCTCCTTTCAGCTACTGAAAGCATTTGAGCAGCAGGCTGTCAGGGGATAAAAGCTGCATTTATCAGCCATTAGCTTAAGAGCCGACACAGCTTCAATCAAGCAGCATTAAGCCATACGTCACATCCAGTGAAGGAAAACAGCAGCACATGTATACGTGTGAATGTACGTGTTTGCAGTTGCATCTGTAACGTGTGACTCTCTGATCCCTGTTGCGACCTTTGAATCAGAAATATACCTCCCACTTGGACTTGACCTTCACACACACACTCACCCGTCAACCTTGTATATACACCTTTGTGAGGTCCAATGAACTTAAAAAGCTATCTTTGTACGGACTTTTTGCAAACAGTGTTTTTGACCGTAGATTAGAAAGAGAATAAAGGGCGCAAACGAAGAAGTATGCTGTAATAATGCCGGTTGGTGCGCACGTGCAGAGCGCGTCTACACTGTCGTAAATATCCAATCCTGTTCCGGGTATGGATCCGGCACCGGCAGCAGGCCGTCTTTTCCCGCAATTTTGGAAATCAGCCATAGCAGAGGTAACTCGGGTCGGGTGCTTGGCTGTATTTCCTAGAAATGCGTGAGGAACGGGAGGTGTGGCGTGAGTGCGTGTGAGAAGCGTCACTTGCGTGAGAGTTGGCAGCCCTGTGTCCTTGTAGATGGTCATTTACTGAAGTTTTCCTTTCGATGGTCAAGAACTTTATTCTCAATTTCCCCTCTGGGATGAATAAAGTATTTCTATTCTGTTGTATTCTATTCTAAAATAAGTGGCACATAACTGATTTTGCAAGATTGTACGTGATCGTAAAATCGTGAAAAGCTGTAGGGACTGAACATTTCATATGTTTGAATACATGTTTGATGGTTATGTGAAGGTTGAGGCGAGGGTGAAGGTTTGACAAGGGGTAGTTGTGGTTAAGGTTAAAGTAAGCCTTCAGGAGATAAATGTAAGTCAGTGTAATGACCTCTGATGTCATGGAGTCATGACTGGACTGTGTGTGTGTGTGTGGGGGGGTGTGAGGCAGATGCACTGTCTGAATCGGGAACAAATGTGAGCTGTGCCACGCTGACAGTCTCCATCACAGATGCCTGATGTGAAGGGACAGGTCGTGTCAGAACACTGCAGGAGCAGCAGCCTCATCATCTAAAGGCATGGAAAGAAGAAAAAGTCCACAAAGGCACATGCTCACACTTAAAGGACAGTGTTTGTCCCGCTGCACTGATGTGCAAATGAGCGCATGGAAGGACACAGGTAATAGACACACAACGAAAAGGGAATGCAATTTGGAGCAGACAGTTTCCGAGTCTCCAAGAGAAATGGCAGCCTCAGAGCAATGTCACCCCTGTCATCCCAGCATAAGGATTGCTTTTGTCTCCTCCACCAGCAAACACATTCACATGATGTGCTTAGTGGAGCAGAGAAGTTTCAATCCCCATCATGGGCTTTCTCAAGGAATACAGTAAGTTCAGTGACTGACAGTGTTGTCAGAATTGAGCTGTCGAACTTACAGTGTGATTTCCTGTTTGGACTTTTGTTGCCCCAGTGTGTTTCCGTCCCCCTGTGATTACTAACACTGCCCTAACATGGTCCACCTGTGTCACTGCCTTCCTCGTGTTTAGTCATGTCATCGCTTGTTCATGCTGTCAGTTCTCTTGTCTGACACCTGGACTACAAAGCAGGCTCGACACACCGAGGATAACAGTGAGATATCTGACATCACTAAGCCTGAGTAGTAACACAACAGTGATCATGAACTCGGCAGAGTTTGCTCGGTACAGGGACAAGGTTTGCAGCTTACATCCGTGAGACATCCTTTACAAAATGAACCCCCACTGGTTCCTGGTGGGACACACTGGTTCATGTGGAGGATAAGGTGGTAGAAGATGGATGAATGGTTCCTTGTGTTCCTTGTCATGTTATGTCTGTGTGTGTTTTCCCCACCAACAATAATTTCCAACGTTGCAGAATTAGTTTGCTGCCTGTTCCTGTATCATCATCCACTCAGTCCAGCTTGACGACAAAACCAAAAACCAGACTTATTACCCCCCAAGAAATCCCCCTCTGCCCGTTTCTACTTCCTTCAAGACTCGTATGACATACCATCCATATCATAAATACTGTTTGTGCATATAAATCCATTTTCAAATATACCTAAATCTGTTGTTCTCTATGCTGGGGTCCACAATTGAGTGACAATAATTACAATATCTAGACTAAAAGCAAGCTGCAGCTCCCAAATGTAGAGAGGACAGCTGGCAAAACATCTCAGATTGTATGAATGTGTGACTTAATAAGCTGACAATAGTGCTGATCCATCATTACAGCACACACAGATCTAAATACGTGTGTGAACTCCAGTAAGTCAATGGGTTACTCAATTGTATTGTATTTTATTTTAGTCAAATTCTTTCTTTTGTAAACCCAATAGTGTAAATTTGACTCATGTTTTTTTTTAAAGCATCATGAAAAAAGCTTATATATAATATAAATATAAGAGCAAGCCCTCCTACACGCTAGTATACTTCTGTAGAGGAGAAGGCCCTCTGCAATAATGAGGGTCAAATAAAAAAGAGAGAAAGGGAGAATAAAAAAGGTCTGAACGACGTTGTCCTCCAAAGAGTTCCTCTAATGATCTGCCCACTGAGCCCCACCAACGAGATTGCCCACAAAGTGTAAGATGTCATCTTCCAAGAGAGACAATTGGGAAGTAGGTGGTATTATTAGTACTTTCTTTACACATTGAGCTGTTATTTTAAAAAAAAATGATCCGACCCAAAAAAAAAACAGGCTTGAAACTCAAGTAAAGCCTCTTTATCCTGTTTTGTTTCCGGCTACGAGTCCTCGTGTTCTTTGTGCGTCTTTTTTTCTGTCACCTTTCATACCTGGATACCACTCAGTCATCACTACATCAGCCTCAAAGTCTGTTATTTTCATGAAAGTATCTTCTGTGCACCTACCAGAGGCCTAAAATGACTGAATTGCTGCAGCAGTTGTGTTGAAATTCAGCAAACACTGTCTCTCTCAATGGCCATTAGCAACCTACCATGACACATCTCATCAACTCCTCCAGATTTAAACTTTATAAGTACCGTATCATTTCCAAGTGTGTTCAACTTGAGCCACTGTTGCTCAAGCTGCACTGGAACAATGCAGGTTAAATGATTTTCTCTGGGGCATGTTGTCGTGGGCAGAGTAAAGCATTTGTCATCCATGTTCCCAACAACAGCAACAACTTTCTGACCTGTTTTCTTGACATTTGACTCAGCTGTCGCCTCACATTCTGTCTCACTGGAAATTAGAGCTTTCTGATGCCAATCCTCGGTTGTCTACGAGAGAAGCAAAGTAGAGAGAGAGCTAGAATTGTCTTGTTGTTAAGGTATTTCTCAATATGCACTGAGAATACAACAAAAGTCTTTACTTTTAGAAGCAGTATTCGACGCACTTTTTTAATTCTTTAATTTTCCGCCCTTTGTTAGCAATGCTATAGGAAACCTTTGCGTCCAAGTGCTATGGTTTTTTTCAATCCCTAAAGCTGATATGCCAGGAGAAACCGTTCCACACTCCCTTACGATTTCTTAAAATCTAAATGAACGTTACACAACTCACTGAATTCAAAGAGGGGAAATGGAGCCAAGAACGTCATCACTGAGGACATGAAAAGCACTGAGCATGCTTCACTTTCTTTCAGACTGTGCTGACCTTTCCCACAATGTCTCTCTCAAACAAGAAACCCCAGTAGTCATGTCTGAAATATCCAGCAAGAAAGGCATCTCGTCTCCCCACCCCTCTGTGCCACACACAGTTAGCACGTCTCCTGTAAGTGGAACAGAGCCTCAGTTGTCTCTGTGTAAAGCTAATTACAATGTGCTGCTTGATGCAAAATGCGTGTGCTCATAAAAAGGGTAAATATGCACAAGCAGACTGACATGCACAAGCACATTAATAATGGAGGGGTTTGAATGTGCACAGGGATGGACGCTGGTTGTTGGACAGTGGACAGACCCTTGATTGAAAGTGTAGTTTGGGATTTTAGGTGTGTGTGTGTGTGTGTGTGTGTGTGTGTGCCAAAGGGTTTAACACATACAGACTACACTGTGACAACACTGAATGTTTTTAATTTCTTGGAACACGCCCAAGCCTCCTCGGTGTGTACTTCGCTGCGAGAGCAGTGTGTCGGTGCATCAGTGAGACAACAGCGTCCTTCCCTCCGCCGCCATCGTTCTTCATTTCCATCATCTCCTTACTCGAATCTGTAAACACTCCCTCACATCCTGTCTGTGACGGTGATCTCTAACCCTCAGTGGCCTGTGGGAACTGCAGTCTCACTGATGTGTCCGTGCCCTAGTCACCTCCCTGGTGCTTCGTGGATGAGTGGATTCAGTCTCCGAGGGCTTCCCCGGTTGACATGCAGAGGCCAACCAGAGTCAGGTCACGTGCTCGGGGACAGTTTGCTCACCAAAACTCTGCTGGGAAAACTCCACTGACTACTGGCCATTTATTCAGCACATTTGTCAGCTGTTTGCTACAGACAGGCATGTGAGCTGCAATGCAGTGCAAAAACAAAACGGGTATTGTCCAGAAGGTGATCACTTCTCACATCAAGCATGAGCCAGAAATGTCAAAGCTGGTTCTGGAGCTATTTTCAGTGTCATCTAACCCAAAGACTTTGAGTCTTAGCCACTTTTTGCATCGACTCAAAAGCCAGTCGCTTGGATCTGTTCTTACAGTTGATACAATTTTGAGTTTCTTGGACTGTAATACATTGTTCCTTTTTAATGTCAAGTTTGCAACTTCAGGTTCAAGTTGTGCTTTTATACCTTTTCACTGAACTGCCCACATTCAACGTCGTTTGCTGGTGACACCTGTTAGTTGTGAATAGAATAGAGCTGTGATGATGTCACTAATACACACCCCCATTTCCTTTTTGGGTCAAAAAAACTGAGCCAGTACAATAAAAGACAATATAAATAACATTATTAATTTAAAGCATTATTATACAAAATATATTATGTACTGTAAAAGGAAACGACAGAGATGTCTGACAGTGACGACAATCGTAATGACAGAGGTTTATAGTATCTAAATATAGTGGTGAGCATAGTCCATGTTCAGCTGCCACCACGATTCATGATCCATGTTCCTTTTTAAAACCTTGTCAAAATCTCAGCTATGTTGTCCTGCAGCAAAGTCTATACCCCATCCCCATCCCCCCCCGACAGTTCTTTCCCGTCACTGCAACAGTGCAATTACACCGCATCACTTGCCAAGGTTAGAGAGAGTTCAGCACTCTCAAGCTGGGCCCCTGGGTCCCTAAAGGACATTGATTCCTCTGACCTATGTGTGACTGCTCTTCCTCCGACTGAGGTTCACCAAGCTTCTCTGCAACATGCTCCAGTGCACACCTAATTTCCCAAGGCTCAGTACACCGCGCTATTAGTGCCGAGGCTAGACTCTGTCTGCTACAAGCCACTGCTTTGGTGAGATCTATAACCAGGCTGGTGGGGACCAGGAGGGCTCTGACATGCTAAAGGCTTCCAACGGCTACTCATGCATGTAGTCGTCTCCTCCTGAATCTGTGTTTATGCCGTAACAGGATTATTTCACCTGATATGCCCTGCTCATGAGCTCTCTGCACCTGCAAGCATGCTGTGCATTTAAATGTATATTCACATTGCGTGTCGTTCAGGCCCCCGCCTGTCCCTGTGCTGCTGCTGTATCCACACAAATGCTCCCTCTGTCACGTCTGATAGTTTTGCTAGATAGAGCATGTTTGAAAATGAATAAATCCCTCCCCCCAAGTCTGGAAGTGGAGCCTGGAGAAGAAGCAGAGGTCCTGTTATCTTATGGTTTTATATATGGGTTAATAATACATAAAATACCCTCCTGCACCAGCTGTAACAGGCTCCATCTGATGGAAATTAACCGTTAAGCAGTGTGGTTGTTTATTGTTTGTCATCGGAGGTGACATCAACCCCCACTTCCTACCAGTGACTAAAAAGTTGCTGTTGGGCATCACATATTTTTATCTAATCAGAACACAGCAATAGAATTACGGTGTGCATATCAAATTATCCATTAGTGGATACTCTGTGTATCCGAGTCCTCTGTGGGATTCATCATGTACATGAAGCTCTCTAATGCCGTCTATACATCAGGGGTGTGACACAATGAGGATGAGCATCGCCTCGGAACACATAATAAATCCAATCACCATGGAAACATTGACCCTGACCCAACCTCCGTATCCTAAGGCGGGGGGGGGGACCCAACTGCACGATAAGCAGCTTTTCAACCACGACTCTGGTCTGGACTTTGTGCCACCCTAGTCCACCCTGTTATGAGACCAGTTGCCAGAGGCTGGAGTGAAACTCATATATAGCAGCTGCTATCAGTTGGTCTTTGGGGGCATCTGGCAGTCAGTTGGGCCAGAGATTGTCACAACTGTGAGCTTATTTTGCCTCCACTCCCTTGTACATACTGTAGTGCAACCACACAATCATACCAATAACACTCTGGCCCTGTTTCAGCACAGGAGCTCAGAGGAAGGAAATTAAAGAAACAAAGAAGATCTCTTGTCAATATATTTTTCAAACCCCGCCCCTTCCCTCCCTCATATCACCAAAGCAGGGCATCCAAGATAATGTGGCTCACAGCCTGCGGAGGGATTCAATGTTTTTTAATTTTTATTTCTGCCAGAAAATATTTGTTGTTTTCAATAATGTGTCTGAGGAGAGGAGAGGAGGGAGTGTTTTTCACATCCAATCTGTTGTAGAATCCTTTGTTCACTTATGATGCCGTATTCTCTGACCCAGGGGATATGGTAGGGATAGAATATGATTAGTATGATTAGTCTGGCTGTCTATGAGCCTAATTTCTGCTGTGTGTGTCCGCTTATGCTTCTTCTATCTATCTAGCTGAGGTTGATGGCTTATGGCTACCCCCACACACACTCGAAGACAGCGTAAATCCACCAAGAAAGCTGGTTGTGTTTAGTTGTGGTCTTGTGTCAATGTTGTCTTGTGGTTTATGGTTTTATTTTGAAATTTCACTCTCCTCTTGTTTCAAGTAACTTGCCAGTTTGTCTTGTCTCCCCTCAGTGTTTTCCCTCATTTTATGGTCATGATATAAGATTGTTTATTTTTCACTCTGTCTCCCAAGTCATGCATTTGGGTTCAAGTCAGGCTTTGACACTGCCGACACGGACATTCATTGATGTGCTAATGCTCTGAAAAGGTCCAGCACTCCAATGTTTTTGCTGGATTTTAAAACCTCGCAGATCATTACACCCCCTCGGTGATCTCGTGGACGAGGAAGGAAATGTTGCACCATGGAGACCTTCTACCCTGGCAAGCCAATGACAACCGGTGTCATTATAAGCTGAGTCACGCTCTGTCAATGACAGAGGAAAGAGTGGGAAGTGTGATATTGCACTATAGCATCACATAGTGGTCCAAATAAAATGGACACACGTAAGCGGAGATAAAAACACACGTGTGCACAGGTTTGTGCAGCTATTCTTCTGCCGCTTCCGACCTCGGTTTCCTCTCCATCCCCTGACACCTGCAGGCCAAACTTTGGCAACAGGTTTTTCAGTGTCGCTGCTCCAACCTCCTGGAACTCACTCCCTCTGGCTTTTAAATCTTATGTTGAAGCGACACTTGGTGCTGCAGGTTTTTGCTTCCTGATTGTTTTTGTCCACGTACTTACTGTTCCTTGTGCGCTGCACAAACCATTTTGTTTCGTGAGAGCTGCGATAGAAATCCAAGGTATTAGTATTAGTATTATTATTATTATTGTTGTTATTGTTATTATCATGATTATCATTATTATTATTAGTAGTAGTAGTAGTAGTAGTAGTTGTATTATTATTATTATTGTTATTATTATTAGTATTATTATTATTTACATTTACATTATTTATTAAATTGCAATTCAAGCCCTTGCCTTAAACTTAACCAGTACCTCTGCTCGGTCCTAAAGTGGTAGCAAATACAAGAACACACACACACACAGCCCTCTTCCTTCCAGTGCACAAACTTTCACTTACTTAGGGCTAACATTTGGCATGGGGATATTGCTGTTTGCTGCAAGTGTGTGTGTGTGTGTGTGTGTGACTGAAAGATCCTTTTTCATCTCGCCTCCACTACCAATCATGAAGCCCCCCTACACCACCACCACCCCATCATCACCCCCCACACACTACTGCCCTTATCACCCAGCCATCCACTCTGTAGACTCCAGTCTTCCTCTTACAGTGGCTGCCTTGAAAGCTTCATCGCTCTTTGTGTGATTGTTCTTTCTAATGTGAGGACAGAGCGAGCAGCATAAGCAGTAAACGTATTTTTATTATTTTTTTTAAAGGAAGCAACTCTGTGTGTATCCGAGTGGTTGACAGATAACGATAATAATATTAATAACCACTTATGGGAAAAAAAAAAGAGAGGAGAACAAATCATCATATCTAAGGATGCTGAGTGAATGATTTGAATGATTATCGGATTTTTGTTGCAGTAGCAGCTGTTGAGTATGGGGAAAGTTTCGGGGAATGACATGGACGCCGGGATAAAAGACAAAATCACATTATGCTCCCAATTTGTGGTCTGCAATGTGGAACTAGCCACTTAATAATGGGAAAAACTATAGAATACCGAGCTAATAACAACAAATTACTAATCTGACCAACCCAAAAATACAAATCAAATGATAGAAATATGCATCTGTGGTTCATATGTACTATTGCACACATTCCCTCAACGTTTAGGGAACGAATTAGGCTCCTACCTAAACGATTTCTAACCTTAGGAGAACCTTAGAGGAACGTTAGCAGGTTGTGTTAGTAGGGTAACACTTAGATCATGTGTTCAGCAAGTTTTAAATGTACTGATCATCATGCTATGAAGCAAGAAACTGAGAAAAAAATAATAATGAGGACCTTAAGACACTTTCAGACAGACAGGGTTCTGGTTTCTTCACACAGCCCTGCCAGTTTGAAAGGGTTTGTGACTTCTGTGTATACTGTATATGTGTATGGTCTAGATTACAAGATTGATGCAATGGATGCGTTTCATTCACTGTGGTGATTGCATTGAATACACTGCCCAGCCCTAGTTCTTACCTCAACTGTGATTTAATTATACCAAACTGTATCTGGCAACCACAATGGAGGCATAAGTAGTGTAGTGTGTCGGGGTTGTTTCTCTCTTCTTGAAAGAGGAGACAAACACCCTGTAACATAAACAGCCAGTACAACAATCACAGAATATCCAACAATGCATTCATCAAAGGAGAGCTATCATTGACAGAACATAAGATAATACATGTTTCAGAAACTTTTCTTTGTGATTTGGACACGGAAACTTTTGGACATGGAAAATATAAAGTGCTATAAAAGTGACAAGTGGAGCGCGGGGGAGGTTTTGTCAGCACATAGAGTTTACCGTGAGGGAGGAAAGTGTGAGCACTCTACTGCATTCATTATCACGTCTAATTAGCATAATTAGTGGTTATGCAAACCTTTTATGAGGGAACCCATTGAACAAGGGTTAGCTTTTTAACTGCTGCGGAGGAGTCCAAAGATCAGTTGTGGACTCGCAGTACACAGACACCGCTGCATGTCGTCGGCATTGCCTGAAATAAAGTTCACTCAGTCAACAAATCCACACTGTCACTGCCGTGACTATGATATATTGACACAGTGTGTAGGAGATTATTATTATGTTGCCGTTTTTGCAGAAGCCATCCATTTTATCAGAGACGACTTCATATGTTTGCTTGACAAGTTCATAAACAAACTTTCATCAAACTCTGGTTTTGTCTTCTGACTGTAATGTCTTTTCTATTACATTTGTTTCTGGATGTTTAGTAGCAGGACTGCTGAATAAACAAACCAAGATTCAATTTGAATTGTCACTTCCAATTCGTAATTTTTTTTTAATTTTAGATACTTTATTAATCCCTTTAGGCAAATTATTCTCTGCATTTTGATCCATCCTAGAATTAGGAGTAGTGGGCTACCACACTGAGTAGCGCCCGGAGAGCAATGGGGGTTGGGTGCTCAGCGGTACCCCAGCCCTTTCGACCTGGTGGGGACTTGAACCAGCGACCTTCCAGTTACAAGCCAAGTTCCCTTTCCACTTGGCCATGGGCCAAGAAACTATTGCATATAATCTTGACTAATCATTTTTGAAAACTATAACTGAAATTTTGAGTAGGTATCACTACGGAAGAGTATTAGGGCCACATGTAAAAAAAACAGAATTCTGACTTTCATTTTAGAATTCTGACTTTTTCTTTAATCTCAAATTTCTGATTTGTATCTCAGAATTCTGACTTTCATTTTAGAATTCTGACTTTTTCTTTAATCTCAAATTTCTGATTTGTATCTCAGAATTCTGACTTTCATTTTAGAATTCTGACTTTTTCTTTAATCTCAAATTTTTGATTTGTATCTCAGAATTCTGACTTTTTCTTTATTCTCAGAATTCTGACTTTAATCTCAGAATTCTGACTTTTTCTTTAATCTCAGAATTCTGACTTTTTTTCCTTAATCTCAGAATACTGACTGTAATCTCAGAATTTGACTTTTTTCTTAGAATTCTGACTTTTTCTTTAATCGCAGAATCCTGACTTCAATAATGAAATTCTGATTTTTTTTTCTTTAATCTCAGAATTCAGACTTAAATCTCAGAATTCAGAATTTGAATTCCGTACATCACAAATATAGGACAGGAGCTAAACAAATACATACATCCCAGCTGACTGTGGTTTTGTTTCACTGAAACACTGAAATAACAGGGTCAGTGTTACACTTGGGGCGGGAAACACAGAAACATTCAAGACACAATACTGTTTCTTCCTGTTCAAAGCCACACTGTCTCAAATCATGAGAAAAGACATAATCAGGGAAACAAGAAGCAGAGGGGAAGGACGTGTTGTCACTTGAGTGTCAAGAAAACATTTTGATCTTTTTCTGCAAGAAAGGAAAGAAACACATGTTTACAGCTAGGCATTCTTTTTTTTTGTTTAAATCATATTTCTTTTGTAGTCTTGCATTACCCAATACACAACTATAAATGGTAACAACACCATGCAGCTTTTGGTTTACAGTGTCGTAAAATAAGTCTGTATAGACTTTATTTAGTAGGGGCCTATTTTTTACCTCGCACTTCTAAACAGCATAGAAACTTCAAGTTGCCATGGCAGACCTGTCGAGTTCTGTTTTTTTATCCACATGCCAGACCAGAGTGGACCACTACCTGAAGTGGTTCCTCTTGAAACTAAACTGTTCATTTGTATACGCTTTAACCCCTTTAAAACACCGAGCGTATCACAGACGACACATATGCGCAAGCGCACTCTGCATTACCGTAATAACGTGAACAATTCCAACGCTTTCTGAAAGCAGAGAAGTTGCACGTCGAAGCCAACGTGTAGTTTTTACGGTAATTTCACTCACGCTGTTGCAGGAAGTCGGCGAATAAGCGCCTTTGTTTGCACATAGTTTCCATCTTTTGGCCTGTTTTTGGACATTGAAACAAAAACCCGAACAAATGTTATTATAAATATGTGTTATACTGTTCATATTTCAAATTTAACATGCAAAATCTGGTATTTGTGTACAACTAAAAATAAAACTTTTTATTTTTCTTAATTTTAAATGGTCAATACATTATTTTAACATGCAGCACATTGTAGATATTGAAAAACATTTTCTGGCCCTTTTATGGTTAAAATTGGTAAAAAAAAAAAAAGAAAAAACACAGGGAAACTATTACTTTATATCCGCGCTTTATTCAGCGACCACACACGGGTGAGGTTGCAGACGCTTCGCCTGAGGCATCGTGTAATGTTTGCGCTTGTAAAGTGCATATTTAACATACTTTTATACAGATTGTCATCCTCATCATTCACCTGACAGCATCCGTTGTTGTCAGCTGGAAATGAGAAGCCTGCTGTTGTTTACTTCTGAGCGCAATGACGAGGCCCATTCTTACCTAAATTAAAGGTGTCGTAATATGCAAACTGTTATGTGCCGCACGGCAACGGCAACTTAGGGGAAAAATTAACAAATTATATACAATATGAATCAACAACGTGTGCTCCCTTTGGCACCCTTTGTTCTAATATGGGTCCCACATGTCACAGGTTTGTATTCTAAGTCCTGCTTGCAAAAATGTAACACTCAAACACAGCAAACATAAGTGTAATATTCTTGCAAGTGGGACAGAATGTACTCGTGTTCAGCCACTGACCCGGTCGCCTGTTAGCGGAGTAAACGCGAGTCAACTACAAAAACAGAGCCGCTCTACATACATTTTTTTTTTAAATATGCTCAAGTTGTAAGGTGAGAGCCACTACAGTCTTTTTTTTTAAGCACCATTTATTCTCTTTTGGAAGGTAGTTGACGAGGGGTGGGGTGGGGTGGGAGTGGAAGCATGGAATGGAAATAAGTGAGGTTTGTTTCTGGGCGTCCAGTTTTCCTCACCCCCCCCTCCCCTCTGTGTACTCTGTGTATGAAGTGCATTAACGAATCCTCCTTCAGTAATTATTGATGCGGCGCCGCCTCAGGCGAGGAGGGGAATACGTTATTGAAAAGTGCAGTGTGGAAACGACCTAAGTTCAATTGAAGCAGAGCTATCGAGACCACTGACTCATCATGAAAATGATGCGAGCAGTAGGATCATTCTCTTCTTTTTGCGACCTGTGGATTTGCCCCCTCTTTGCTTCTTAACAGGTTGTCAAATGTCCACTTTTTATATTATGGTCCACGCTACAGAGACGTCCTTAAAAAGTATTCAAGCACACTGCTCTGACGACAGCTCTGCCGCTGACCACGAATCATTATTTCTACACATCATCTGTGCTGGAGAGTGAGGCGGAGTTAAACATCCCGTTCAATGGAGACCTGTGCTCGCTGACTGTATGTAGAAGTTCCCCAGGATTTTAGGTGAGCATTTTTAGACTGTTTAAGTTTGTGAGTGTCAGGCACACTGTACCTGTGAGCACATTGGCTGCTCTCTAACCGCGTTTAAATTCCATTTCATGACACAGTGACAGATAAAAAAAAAAAAACCCTCTAACAGCATCGCCTCCTCATTCCTTCCATTCCTCCATCTCTCCCATTCCCCGCTGCACCTCAAACCTGCGAGAGAAAAAGAGCCCACTTGGCTCGGTTTCTTTACCCACATCTATGCCTTCTTAGAGAAGCTTACAGGTACTTAACCGTCAATTATAGCACATTATGCCAGAGCACGGAGAAATCACCCTGCCAGAAAGTATCTGCGGCCGAAATGTGTTTCAAAATGACATTTACAAATTTGACGACAGATCCAAGCAGAGTCGAGTACTCTACATTTAGTTTGATATAAAAATAATAATAAAAAGAAAATGGGATCCATAAATAGATAATATTGACATGTTTACAAGCAGTGAAGACACTAGAGGTGATAATCTATATAAAATTGGCACAATTGTACTATGTGCAAGGTATCATACATAACTGCGTGTTTAATATTAACATATAATTGATTACCTGTGAGTACATGGAGCCTCGTGCTTTATGATTTCATGTGAAATGCAGCTTGTAGCTCGTAGATATTTACCATGGAAATATATTATGGATGTGGTTTGTTTGTGTTACACAAGATAGGTTTTGTTAGAAAAAAAAAGTAGTATTATTGAAAGTATTATTTCACTACGACTGTACAGCTGTGAAACTGATAATGTGACTAAACTAACCAATCTTGTGGAGGCATGCAATATAATACTCTACATACTGGATGAAGACTCAGTAATAATCTTGCACAAAATGTCCAAATAAAGTGTCACTAAAACACAGATGAACAGGTGAATTGTGGGTGTGAAATAGCAGCAGGTTTTAACGTATCTACGCAAAGTAATTCTCAGTGTTATGAATGAGATTTGGTGTAAATTCTGTGCAAATAATCTGGATATGAAGACATTTTCTGTCCAACTCCACCTTTGTAGTGCAAGTTCCTTTAGTAATACTTAGTTCTTGTTTCTTGATTGTGCTAATTTGATTGTTATGACTGTAACAGACTTGCTTTTGGACTGCCTCATTATAATATTTCCCTGTGTCTTGTGACTCGTGCATTTAGAGTCTTTAACACTGCTGTGACAAACCCCACTCCCTCATATGAAGTATATTTTAATTCTGACACGGAATAAAACACCTAATGAAAGTTTCTCAGTGTGTTATGACAATTAATGAGTAATATTATTAGGGTATCATAAAAAATGATTAAATCAATGGTTGGGATTTTATTGGTTTGATGGAGACATAATATTCTACAGTGATCTGTTTTTAGTTTGCTTCCAATGCTAGGGTTGGTTTATACACTGGATGCAATTATACCATAAAAATAAGCCATTATAATCCATAAAGATAATTATAGACTATATGCTATGCAATATTGTTTTATGAGTGTAAGTCTCGCTGACAATGATATCTGAGCTGCGCTGCAATCCAGTCTTTGCAGGCTTCTGGTGTTGGACACGTCTCTGATTTATGTCGTCCACATGTTCAGTAATACAAGGCCTTTTACTTCGACACGACAACCTACCATTTTCTTACATCGTGAAAATCCCCCAAGTAATCCTTCTAAATGATCTGTATTTCTCCTGTTATCAAAGCGAATTCGGAAAATGTGTCACTGAGGTTCGGGGGGGGGGCGCTCGCTCCAGACATGCACATTACTGATGGTTCTTTTATCATACTTTCAGTGTGATTAGTCCTGTGGAGATTAGACTACCTGTAATTAAGTTAGAGCTAATTTTAGAGTGTAATGAGCATAGATTAGAAAGATCCAGCCTCTGCTTCATTTCCAGGTTTCAATATTTAAAAAGTATATTAACGAAGAGATAGTCGGAGCTGAAATAGGCCGCGTGTAATTATTACCACCCGATCATTTTTTTGACCTCAAAGTCAAAATATCATTACTTGAACATCTTTCTTCTCACTGTCTTTGTTTGTGTGTGTTTTCTTATAGAAAGTTCAGTATGTAATAACAGCTTCGTTTGTTTTAACTTTAAGAATCCCAGCAGACATTGGCACAGGATGGAGACAGCACTATAAGGACTAATTTACAGGTCAGAGTTCATGCTTCAAATGACATCTCCAATATATCTTTAAAAAAAAAAAAAAAACCTGAAATTTACCCCTAATATCTTAGTCCAATTAAAAGTAGTAAAGATTGTGTAGTAAATGCACAGAGAAATGAACTGAAAGTTTAAGGTAAGTATTTCTCAGCTTAGTGAATATCTATAGCGATATGACCTTGTTGTCTGGGGTTTGAATAATAAATATCTTCTACAGTGAGCAAAAAATAAATAAAAATGAAATTGTAATTCCTCACTAGATTCAAAAGATGTTTTTTTTTAAATATTATAAAGTTTAATGTGGGTGTGGAATTACAGTGGTCTTTGAATTGCGTTACATGTTACATTAAATATACAGTGCTTAATTTTGTGGATTTTTTTTTAATCTTAATAGTCTGCCTATGTTTGCGCTTCACAACATTTGAAAAAAAATAGCTCCGTCAAGCAATACTATCAGACCTGACTGATGTGCATGTGTGTATACAGCCACAGTACAGGAGCAGGCAGGGACAAGAGATGTTGGTCCAGTCAAACTGCTGAATAACTGGGGTTTTTTAGAACTAAAATTGCCTCTATCTTGACATAAATCACTTCCTTTGTGCAGCATGAAATGTTGCCGAATGACAAATGAGTGTTAATATTTAATTTGCTCACACTTGTTTTATTTGACTTGATTTTCTTCATCCTATACACTCGTCTTCTTGTCTCTCTCTCTCCTCGATGTCAATATACATCAAGTGAAATTGTGCATGGTAAATATCTCGTCTTCCGTCATAAATAGATTCTAATGGCAAAACTCACCAATTACCGGCTACTTCATTATGCTACACTTTGATCCAAGCCAGTCATGCTGCAGACGAGTCGTTCGGAGGAAGGAGACAGTAATTTCCCTCCGAGAAAGTCAGAAGCAGCACTTAACGTTCCCTTATTTAATGGTTCAATAGTGATACCTACTCCCTCCTGTTTGAGAGCATTGTTTCCCTGTGGTTATTGCACCATCAGTTACCCCTGCGGATGCTTGGCTGACATAAATGCATACTTCCCGTGCCATGCTGAGCAAATTAAATGGAATATAAGGTGGAGAGAGAGAGGAGGTGGGAGATGAGGTGAGGGATGGCCTGGAGGGAGGAAGAAGGGGAGTTAGAAAAGGGTAGACTAAATGAGTGATGTGTAAAAAGGAGTAAGGGAGGCCATCTTAGTTTCTTCTTTGAAACTCTGCACATGAACCCATGCACGCTGTACAGTACAGGTTTGTCTTCCTCAGCGTTTGTCTGACACGGATGCTAAACCAACAACAACAAAAGGTGTGACTCTGATTATCTGCATATTTCAATAATTAAACCGGGAAATGAATCTGAACTCTACCATGATTTTAGTGCCAAATTCATGACAAATTACAATTACAAGCAAAGATGGAGCCACACAGTTGGTGCACTTGTTTGCTACCCGGTTAGAGCAAGTTACTTTCTGCATGTTCTCCTCGTGTCTGTGAGCGGGTTTTCTTTGGGTTTTCTGCTTTCTTTTCTTTCTTTTTTTTGCTTATTTTAACCATAAAAGGACCAGAAAATGTCCAGTGAGTAAGTGCTTTTGCCCATTTTCCAGAAAAACTTTCAGTATCTGGCAGTTATTTACTATTTACTGTATGTTAAAAGAGCATATTAACAAGTTAAAATGAAGAAAAACAACAACACTGTAGTTGTACATTATGTGTTCAATTTGAACAGTATAACACATATTTAAAAGATAATTTGTTTGAGTTTCAATATCCAAAACAGGCCAAAAAATGGAAACTATGTACAGGTGTTTTTCCAGCTCTTTCCTCTCTGGTGACAAAGCCGCTGATTCACCAGCCTCCTGCAAGTGAAATTACCGTAATAACCACATGTTGGCTTTGAAGTGCAACTTCTCAGCTTTCATTAACATGCAAAGTGCACTTGCGCAAATGTGTCGCCTGCGATGCGCTCAGTGGGTTCAAATGGCCTCTGACAATGACGTAGCAAGTCAAACAATAAATATTTGCACACCGATGTGTAATCACCAGTACATGTACACATGTCGCCTTGCAGGGGGAGCAGCTGGGGCTCTGTGCCGATTTCCACAGCCTTGATCGTGGATAGTGGAGCACAATAGCAGCATTGTTCACCATCGACAGACACTCTCCATCTCAGGGGGATAAAAGAGTGAGGGAATAATTGCTTCCCCTCACACTGTGTAAAGTGTGTCCCCTATCAGCAGCCGTGCATGATGACGCCGATAGCGGCGCTCCATGCATGACACGTTCCCGTCCCACACAAACACACATGCTGTCTGTGTGCACTGATCAGAGGGGCCCCCCCAGGAACCAATGGCACCCCCCTCGATGTAGAGCCGTGCACGTGCTGAGTGAGGAAAAGAAGCTGGAGATACACTCGGTCAGAGGAGTGGAGTTTATTTATCTTTTTCACATTTTCATACAACATAAATCAACATTAACACAAGACAAATCTTATCTGTGATCGCAACTGCAGTGTTTCATTTGTCCTCCACGGCAAAGTGAATGTAAACACTCTGACACACATTTCACATGCACACTTTTTTTTTCTTTTTTTTTGTCTCCCTTCAAACAGATACAAATCTCCAGTGGTGTCTCTTTGTTGCTTTTTCCCTCTTGTGTGTGTGTGTGTGTGTGTGTGTGTGTGTGTGTGTGTGTGTGTGTGTGTGTGTGTGTGTGTGTGTGTGTTGTGTGTGTGTGTGTGTGTGTGTGTGTTGTGTGTGTGTGTGTGTGTGTGTGTGTGTGTGTGTGTGTGTGTGTGTGTGTGTGTGTGTGTGTTGTGTGTGTGTGTGTGTGAGTGAAAGCTACCATTTGAATTTGCTGATGTTGTCACTGTTGTGTCACACGTACAGACTCACACCATGTCCATAGGGTTTCACGGGGTAAATATGTTTGCAGCCATCATCCACGATCATCTAATCATCACTGGGCCTTTCGGGAACAGAGACGCCTGACTCCTCCCCCCCCACCATACATGCTGATCACACAGTTCTCCCACAGTGCCCTTCATCGCTACAGATTCATATCTCCGAGGCAGTTTGGATCGCTGCAAAGAATATCTGAATCAAGTGCTTCTTAGCCAATGTTCCATCATTTCTTTTCTTTTTTTTCGATGCAGATAATTGATGCAGTTTCACTTTTCCCCCTTCTGCTGCTTCACACACTCGCACGCTGCTGATTGTTCAGCACATGCAATCCACTTGTGGGTACATGTCCGAATCGCATTACCTCTTCTTTTCTCACCACCTGAAACACTACCAGTGCTTTATTTAATGGGCATACGCTGCTGACAGAAGAGTGTGTTGATTTACAACTACTGTCTGCCTGTGCCCAATCAGCTGCTTTTATGTATAACGAGGGATTTGCTTCATCCTTTCGGAGTAGCAAGTGTGATAAAGTAAAGCAGAAAAGTTCATGGAAAGCAGGAGCTGGTGTGATTTTTTATTCGCCTGCACATGTTTGCCTTTTAAAATAGTTTAGGTCAGGGGTGTCAAACACATTTTCGTTCAGGGGCCACATATGGTGCAATTTCAACAAAAAATAAGTGCAATGTCAACAATATTATGCCTAAGTTTACCATGTACACGTATACATAGATATACAGCAAAGGCACAGGTTTAGTCACAGGTATCTGGAACTGAAAAATATAGTGAAATCTTCATAAATTCATTGTAGGTTTGACACCCCTGGTCTAGGTTAAACCAGACCGAACCCGACCTTGAAATTCAAAGCATTAGTCTATGAGTTTTGCCATTTCATGGATCAACAGTGAGTGCACTGACTGGCTAGCTGTTAGCATTTTCTTGACACGGTCTCTGCTCTACTGTCTTACATCACTTCTGCGTTTATGTCGTGACGCTCTGAGATCGTGAAGCTCTTGCCCGCAGACTTGTGGCACGGGGGCCTCGTTAGCGAGGTCTCCCGTACGTGTTAGCTGATCGTTGCATCTCAGGTGGTTCTCCCAAGATTTTCATTGCTCAGGACAAACGTGCACAGCGCCGTTCTCGGGGAGCCACACACCTCGGGCAGTTGCCTGCTTTGTCGGCTCTGTTGCAACACGTCGACAGTCTTCGACGTCTTCATTTGAACTCTCGCTGCCATTTTCATGTATTTGCCTTTCTTCTTTCTTCATGGGAGCTTATTAGATTCAATTTTCGTCATTTTTGTGGCGCATAATAGATGTGAGTTCAGTTTCAGTCCCGCGGGACACGAACCACACCGATGCTCTTTGTCCACTTAAGTTAACGTGTGATGTTGAATTAAGGCTCAAGCTTTGATTGAGCTCTTAGATATTTTCACGAAAATCAAGTGCGTGGTAAAAACACAGCAAGTCGAATCAAGCAAAAACATACTTTTTATATTGAGTTTCCTGATCTTATATACTGTGTATACATATATATATATATATATATATATATATATATATATATATATATATATATATATATATATATATATGTGTGTGTATATATATATATATATATATGTGTGTGTGTATATATGTATATATATGTATGTATGTATATATGTGTATGTATGTATATATGTATATATATGTATGTATGTGTATGTATGTATATATATGTATATATGTATATATGTATGTATATATGTATGTATGTATATATGTATATATGTATATGTATATATGTATGTATATATATGTGTATGTATGTATGTATGTATGTATGTATATATGTATATATATATATATATATATATATATATATATATATATATATATATATATATATATATATATATATATATATATATATATATATATATATATATGTATGCATATGTGTGTGTCTATGTCCAGCATTTTGTTACCTGTCCATGTACTGACATCCTCCCTCTGTGAACACTGTGGCTCAAAAATAACATTGTATTATAGGGCAACAGTAGCTCAGTGGTAGAGCGAGTTGTCTTTCAACTTGATGGTTGAATCCAAGCTGTGTCCTTGGGCAAGACTCTTAACCCCACGTTGCTCCTGTGCCGACAGCGTGTGAACATTATAAAAGTGTGAGTGAATGGTTGAATGGCAAAACTGTACTGTATAGCAGCTTTGAGTGGTCATCAAGGATAGAAACGTGCCATATGAATACAGACCATTTGCCATTTATTTTCCACTCTGACAGTCAAAACGTGTAATTCCTATGGGCACTTCGGTCCTATGGTTAATGGACGTTTGTTAAATGTCATTTTCACAGTCTCCAAATTTGCCTCTAGAAGCCTCGGACATAGATTTGTTGCTGAAAAATCCCAAGTCCCGTTAAGTCCTCAGGGCGTCCGTGTGCAAAAACACACCTCAGCCTTTTTTCCTCTTTCATTTGTTGACCATTCATCAACATCCTTCCGACACACAATGGAAATTTATCAATATTCGAGACGAGTGTTGTGTCTCAGTTGCCGACCAGCCTTTGCCTTACCTTGCTACTTAATGATCTGAAAGGTAGGCTCTTAGGTTTTTGTCACCATGAAGCAATACTTTCCGCTTTGTACCGACAGTGCATATTGATCCTTGAGTGCTCCTTTTCCTCAGTCCTGTCCCGTTGAGCGTGACCGTGTCCTGTTGGCCTTCAAGCTTATCCAGTTCAACAAAAAAAAAAAGAGTTCTCACCTGATGAAGATGAGTTGGTGTTGCAGATTGCCCTTGAGACTCTGCTTCTACTTCTACTGCGAGATTCTCCTGGAGGTGACCCTCTGTACTTCAGGGGACTCACGCGGTCTGATTGATTGTTATTGACAACGTAATGTACACGCCGCTCCTCGTCTCATTTCACACATGGACAGCAATGACATTGCATCTTTAACACGGCACCTGTGGTATAACCAAACTTAGTGGAATGCAGTGACGCTCAAACGTCATAAAAAAAATCTTTACACTGAAAAAAAAGAAAAAAAAAAAAGGCAAAACCACTAAAACAAAATGCCAATGTAATATGCGAATGCTTTAATTAAAAACACAGTAGCTCTTTATTCCGACAGCTATGTGGCGTTTCTATCAACTGCCTACATGAAATTGTTACCCTGTCAGCAATTGGAGTTCTCCAGAATAACTCTATTAGTCTCTAATTGTTTTATATGTGTCAAAAAATAAGCCAGTGTCACTTCCAAGGCAAGTAAATTTACTTGTGTTCAAACACACGCACGCTCCGCTATTTTATGCCAAGTTATTATTTGTGAGTTTGATGGAAATGTGATAATGTGCTCACAACAGTAACAACAAACAAGGGAGATGGCTTCTTTGGTGTGTGTTTTTTTTTCCCCTCCCATGTCTGATTACACGGCACACTTGATTTGTCTCATTTCAGGGATGAGCAGGACCCAGATAGTTGCACTGTGATTTGCCGGCTTGGTACCATCAATTCAATTCAATTAGTTTTAATTAGTGCAACGGAGAGAAAGAGAGGGGAAAAGAACAACAACCTCACAGGGTCCTCTGACAATGAAATGAATTACTCATGAGTGAATGCTTATCATATCAGCCGGCTTTATATGTGCGGAATATTAAATCAAGGAGGTGGAAGATGTGAAGGTGGCGCGGTGTTGTGCTGATTTTCTATTCAAATCAGATCATGATAAGGCTGTTGGTTATTTGATGATATTTGGTGGGTTATACACTCAGTTATACATAATGCGTTGAGGTACATTTGGAACAACAAAGGGAGCAAACTGCCAGGAGTCTGACCATCATAAGCAGCCTCAGATGATTGTTTTAAGGATATTTTTTTGACTTACATGGATAGGACACTAAAGTGTGAATGAGGACACAATGAAGGACCACGGCACTTTGTTTTATGTGACAAATTTTTAAAAAGGGGACAAGAACTTTTTGTCTTTTTGTTCACGACTTACAGTCACGCATAGTATCCGCTCGGCTCGCTTGGAACCTCGTCCGAGCATGTACTAAAAAAAAGTACCAGGTACTCTCGCTAATGGAAACACAAAATAACTGCACCGCGCTGAGTCGAGGCGTGCCGCACTAGTGGAAAAGGGGCTAATGCAGTGGTAATTGCATACATATACAGTATAATAATCAAAAAAACCTTTTTGTCTGGGTGAAAATTTAGTATTTAGTAGTTGCCATTGAATCAAAGATAGCAGATTAGATTAGATCTGTAGATTGGACCATTCAGTACATTGAAATTAAATGTATTTCTCAAAATACATGAAACTGTATGTAGTAACACAACAGTGACAATGGGCCACCTCCCCTCCACCAACACAACACTGTTTTTTTTATTTTTTTTATTTGATATTTAGGCCTGAGAAATGAAACCCGAAAGGTGCCAATATTCCTTGGACAGGTTTCTCTCGCATCACACTGCTCAATAAGCCAGTGACTGATGCACCCCACCCCCCCCATTCCAGGCTCATTGACTGGGACTGTCATTTCTCCGTAGACGAAACCTTCAAGGCAGTACGTGCTGGTGCTAGATGGATGGGATACACTGTAAAAGTACTCCAAAGACACAATATTGATTTACGTGTCAATTATGTACGTGTGTGCAGCGGTTTCCAATGGTTTCAGATTGATCACCCACTGTGAGGTGTAAACTAGCCTTTTATGTAGCACTTCTGAATGCTTCGTGTGTTTTATAAGGGTAGCGTAAGAACCGGTGGAAAATTGCAAAATTGTCTTTGGCACAATCCGCTCCGAACGACGACGCTCTCTTAATAAACGGCTGAAATGATGACGTTCACAGCAGCAATTTGCAGACATGATGTGGGGACATCGTGAGGAGATTTCCCACTGCGGACGACAGTGAGGCCTTGAGAGGCTTCTAATGACGAACTTTGTCAGCCTACTGGCAGTTTCAATTTCAAATGGTCTCCCTGACTCAAATGACCCCATCTCTCCCCAGATCTAATGCTTCTTCTTCTTCTGCAGGTGACAACTTGTTTTGTTTTGTTTTGTTTTTTTTGCTGGGGGCAAGAGCAATGGGCTAATGTTTGGGTTAACAGGCGATGCTTTCTACAGAATGGGAATGGAAAGCACATCGTATTTGTTTGTCTTTATAAATATGCCGTAAGAGAAGTTATTGAGTCCAGCATGGCTCGGATCCCTGCTGGTTTAGTTATGGCTATGGTTTAGGTCATGGACTGGAGGGACCGTTTTTGCATTCAGGGTGCATTTCTTGAATTCTAGGAATAAAACCGGCACCAGAGACAGAGTTTTTTGATTCAAGTTGGAACACAGAATGATCTATAAACGTTCACTGCAACAGCTCTGTCTGCAATCAAAGTCATACTATTACAAAACATACAATGGATTTACGAGTGAACTCTTATATAATAAAATAAGAGAATATATATATATGTATACATTTTTATGTAAGCTTACTGATATCCACTCAATTTTATGTTCTGTTTGTCTGTCATTGACTATTTAAATGCTGATAATCTTGTGTATTCAGGTCTAAGTGGGCTACCGTAGTAGCCAAACACAATGCAGTGGTAAAAGCAGCATTCGAGTGCTTCACATTATTGTTAGGTAGACCCCAGACATGACCGATTACACACTCGTGTTTCTAATGTGACAGCTGGAAACCCTTTTTTACGGAGGCATCTCATCTGCCAGGCTTGAACGAAGTAGGTTGTTTTAAACAAAGACGTCTCATGAGCAAAGTGTACGTCCAGTATATTGAGCTCATGCTGATGAAAGCCGCTGCATTCACTTTGTATTTCGGCACGTGAGGTGGGCTCCACAGCTCAACAGGCTGACAATTCTCTCCCAAATGCCTGAAGAACTTTGGCAAACTCTTGCAAACTCGCCGGCACATTCAGGGGCCGAAGCAAAGTATAGGAAAATGCAGTGTTTGCAAACATTGCATGGTTTTATTTCGTCCAGTGCGAGCAAGTCTCCGGTGGCAACTTGCTTCTCCTCTGCCTCTGAATGTGATTTCAGCTTTTTCAGCTGCCTCAATGAAAAACTGTCTTCACATTGTTTCTCAGACTGTGGTCAAGAGAGAGAACCAGAGAATTCTCACATCCAGTTCTGCTGCACGTTTCCATAATCAAACACATATGCGCATACAAACTAGGCACACTGACATTTTGTCATCTTAAAAAAACCCAACACTGTCACTATGATGCCTGTTAAAGAGGGCATGGAACTGCACATGTTTTATTTCCTCTGATTGGAACCCGACAGGCACAGATCGACCAGTGTGAATGATGTTCCAGTCCAGCTGTTTTGTGTCATTATATTATTTTTATGTGCCTTTTTTTTTTAGAAAAAAAAAAATTATAATCATTTATTAATCACATGCCGCGAATGTGTCGGATAGTTTTCTTACCTTCTGTGAGGTTTGTGTTGTCAGTGGAAAAATAGGATCCCTTTTAAAGTTGTTTTTGGACCACCGGTTTTGTTGGTTTTATTTCTATTTATTTTTTCATAATTGCCTGTTGAAATGTTTGAGGGTATGGGCCGTCATTAGCGAATAATAGCCGCTGTGCACCTGATGGTTATATCTTGTTAAAATGGGAGTGTGTGACTCATTAGTAATTGCTCCGTTTTGACTTGGACAAAGTACTTTTATATAATTAGGCCCGCGACTGGCGAAATAATAGGACACTTGCTGTGTTGGAGGAAGCATCCTCTGCATCTGAATATGTGTTTTGGCTTAATATTTGTGTTTTTTTAATAGATTCTGTTGATTTTTATGATTTAAGATGTTTTCTTCATGCAATCGCTCATTGGTTCATATTTATTGTTGTGGGTTATGTTTGATATTGACTCATTTTCTTCAATCGCCACACTTTTTTTTAAAAATGTTTTAGGAGATTAGAAAAGCCAGCATCCCCCCTTCCAGTCTCCTCCTTCCAGGGTGAAGTAACCTTCTCCAGCCGGAGAGGGGCGTATCTCTGAAAAGGAGCCTCCTTGGTGCGGTGCCGCTGCTGCCGCTGTGTCTCCTTCTCTAGTGGATGCAGGTGGGGGGGGGGTTGGGGGAGATGCGTCAAAGCGCCCAGCAAGGCGCAAGAGCATCCGCCACAAACACGGCGGCGGATCCTTCGCAATAAAAGCTCGGAGGATGCCTGTCCCTCGGATGAGTTTTAATTTGAAAAGAAGAAGTTGAAGTTGCGCGTCTCCGCCTTTTCTGTGGTGTTGACGGCAGGGATGCAGGTGGAGCGACTCAGCCAGGAACGTTCACATCTGTCTTAAAGAAGAGAGGGGGGAGAAAACCTGGTGTGCTCAACGCTCTGGATAAAACATAAATAAAGAAAAAGAAAAAGCCGAGGCGCAAAACTGCATCCAGGCTATATCCGGGGATTTTTTTCTTTTTTTACAAACCTCAAGTGTGGAGAATAATATCGGAAGGGATTGCCGCAAAACACAAGTAAGGACTTTTCTCCTGTTTGCTGTGGTGTCAATATGCGTCTCTCTCTCTCTGTGTGTGTTTTCCTCTTCTTGGATGGGAGAACGTGTCCCTTTTCTGCAAAGAGTCTCCTCATCATTCCGTCCCGATGTTGTCTGGGGGGGTTAAAAAAAACAATTAAAGACACTGCAACATGGGCCAGTAATGATCCGTCGCTGGCTTTGTTCTGTTCAGTGGGAGCCGACAGCAAACGATGCGTAATGGGTCAATATTTGGAGGAGGTTTAGAAAGCGAGTGGATCGGAGGGGTCTGGTGTTTGTTTTCTGCGTTGAATTAGTGAGGCGATGTGTCATGGACCTAAATGTTTTGAAGCCACGCGTGACAGGAGTGGCAGAGTGTGGGAATTCGGCCAAAGACACAGAGAAAGTCAGTTCATGTCCTTCTTAAAGAAGTGGCTGTGTTTACGCATTAAACGACTCGAGGAGGAGGAGGAGGAGGAGGAGAGGGGTATAAGGGCACTATTCTTACAGTTTCCCACTGTCATCAGACCCGCAGACCCATTTTACCATTGTGCTGAGAATTAAATAGGAGCCTGAATAGCATGGAGAGGCTGTCGTTCTCTCTCTTTTTTTAAAAAAAAAAGAGTGACCCAAATCTGGCATGAGAGTTTCATTTGTCTCTTATATTTTATTCACCATAAATCTGTCTTGACTTAAACTAAGAAATTCATATTGTTCTCTCCAAATGAGTGAGATCACAGTGACCCACGCGTGTGCCTGTATGACTGTCGCTGCGCTTGCATGTGACTCCTGCGCCACCTTGTCGCCAAACGCCCACTGGGGTGCGTAAACGGTCTCCACACACACACACTGACACACACAAATCCCCGAGTCAGAAGTACACAATCACAGAAGTGTAGTGTTTCATGGTAACTGCGTGATTGTGAGATACACAGTATACGTGGGTATGAGCAACAGCCCAATTAAGGCGAGCACACGCTGTATGGTTTCAGCCGCACAGAGGCAAGGATGGATGGGAAGGATGCGACTAAAGAGAGAGAGGATGAAAGCGGACACCACACGAGGAGAGTCCCTTTAACGCCAGAGCGAAAGCTGACATATTCTGTGTGTTTATATAGAAACACTGCAAACTTTTACTGTTTTTTTTTGTTTGTTTTTTTTACCCTGTATATGTTTACAGTGCAAAATAACATCACATCTGTTTGCCTTCCTCTTGCTGGACTGTGTGGGCTTAGACCTTTACTATTGAACACAGGGCAGTAATTAGTACAATTAGTACTGTTTAGTAGTATTCACTACACTCATTTACCTTAATGACATTTGTTGAATAACGGTGACATTTCCACTCACTGCTTTTTTTTGCACTCGGGTGCAGCGAGCGCTGAGTCTCCCAGCTTTTGATTGATGGACCCGAGTTATTACTTGAACCTTTGCTAAGAAAATACACACTTAAGAAAAGATGATCGGCTGAGCCAGACACAGGAAGTGGCCATGCAAGTGTGTCGTGATTCGTGTCCTTTCCTCAGTGAGACAGATGTTGACGGTTGATTTCACCATTTAGACCAAGACTTCTCCCCAAGCACAATTTGGCATCCACGCTTTTAATTTCCAATCGACGAAAAAGCATCCCTCACAACAATGACTCCGCCGTCAACTTAGTTTAACAAGTCTAGTTTAGAATAGCTTCTCTCCCTTATAATAATCGGCTGCACTGAGCAAGAGCCCATACATGATTCGCCCTTTGTTCTCGGAGCTTTCAGTGTACTTCATGGAGGGTGCTTAACGCCGCCTTTGTGCGCTGAGATGACTTGTAATAATTGCGAATTCCCCTGTAATTTGAATAATGTCTTCAGACCCTTTCAGTGTGTGCTGTTTGGGGCGAGTGGAAAACGAAGTGAATTTGGAGGCTTTGTTTTCACTCGCCCCACTGACACAAGGCTTCCAGCGACTTGCGCCGGCTACAAACGACGCCGTCACTTGAAGTCAACCTACATAAGTGTCTGTGAGCGAGTGGGTGGAATCTTCATGGCTAGTTTATTAGAACTGTCTCTTAGAATACATTTGACGAAAGAAGCTGGCCATCTTGTGTGAGAAATCCAACATTCTGTGCCATGAATGCAGCCCAAGAGCAGCCCTTGAAGCGTGCTGACAGATGAGGAGGCCTCAGTCGCGACGGCCAGTCCGTTTCCTGGCCACTGTTTTTGAGCTGTTGTCATTCTCAGCTGACATCACCCAGAGTCACTATCTTCTATCTCACCTCTATCAAAATGTGGGCACTCGCATCCTCCCCACGCCCCACCAGTTTACCACCACTGAGGCTGAGCGAGAGAGAGCGCAAAATTGGAAGAGAAGAGAATCAGAATGGGTAATCTCCCCATAATCCCTTGCACGGTGGCAAAGGGAGCAATCTGCCTCATTAACTCACTCTTCTGCTGCTGGTCCTCATCCATCTTCCCATCCATTTGCCCAACATCCACCCACAGATTGGGACAGAGGAGAGGTTAAAGGAGCTTAGGGAAGCAATATAGAAGACAGACAGTCTTCACTTGCATAAGAAAGTGGAGGAAATGTGATAGAGAAATGACACACATACATACTCATTCTCTCTATTTTAGCTGTAGGGACTATGATGGGGGAAGACATGCCAAGCCTGCTCTTTTTCATCCCTTCAATTGCTTCTCCCTTTTGATTTAGTAACCAGAGTGGTGGTGGTGGTGGAACCCAGGATTGAGAGATGGACCGAAAGACCACTCATACTCTCTGAGTGATTTACAAGGGGAGGGGCAAACGTATCTGTCTTTTTTCCCCGTCAGGAGGAAAGGGAGGATAATGTATGGCCGATTGATCCGATCAAATTGCACGCTTCCCTCCCGTGTGGCCATGGTGGAAGGATGTCCACATCTAGATTGGAACTAGTGTGAGCCAGTTTGGGAAGACATGTATTATGGAGGCTGTCAAAGTTTGTACATCTCGTGTCGAGCTGTCGGCTGCAAAGGGGAAAAGCACAAAACTGTTATGTAATGGCACCAGTTGAGTTCAAAGCTCCGTGCGGCTTTTAACATCTCGCCTTTGGTCTTTCTAATTGAAATAGAAGATCCGGGTGCTGGAAGTCCTGGAGCCGTGCCACATACTCCACTGTATTCCTCAAAGATTGACTCATGAATCCATTCAGAGCTCGCAAGTACATCTGAATCATGGATGAGGGTTTTTTTTTCCCCTCTCTCTCTCTCCCTCTCAAATAGTTGAAAGTAATGTAATCCCAGCCCCCTTTTTTCATATCTGAGTAACACCCCAAAAGCAGCCACTGCCAATGAATTAATGAAGACGTTCTTTGTAGCCTCAAGTGAGAGCACAATTTAAAATATTTGCATTTCCATATATTTCCTCACCTTTTAAACCGCTCCGACGAGATCCTCGCTGCTACCGCTGAGCTCGGATGTTTTTAAGAGAATAAGAGTGTCATCAATAGAAATCTGCAGTCTATCCTCAAGTCACCCAGTCAGAACCACGTCATGGCGTTTCCGGGTGGTTCGGGTTGTGTGTGGTATTAGGTGTGGGGCATATATGTCTTTAGCACCTGCTGCTTAACTTAAATTAGTCCAGAAGGCAGCTGCTGTTATTGAGGTTTAAAAATATCAGCCCAGACTCACCACCTCCCCATCTGGAGGGGGGGGCAAACCAAAGAACTAACCTCACATGATGGCTACAGGTGGACTCAGTGCATCATGTCCACCACCTGTAGCCTGGAGACAACAGCGCTTAGTAAAATGTTGGTGACCTGCTTTTAATGCACCGCATTACAGTGAAGCCTTATTTAGCGTGGCGTCATTGTGCATAAACACTTTGTTTGCATGAGCTGCGCCCATCCTTTCCAGCATGTGCTAACATATGGTTAGCAGTGAAAGGCTCTTAAAGTGGAGCAGGTTGCATAACAAGAATATGGGACACACACACACACACACACAAATAAATAAGCGTTTTATGCTCATAATTGAAGAGTGGGTGTTGGTAACTAATCCTTACGCTGTGGGATATCACTCATCCGCACTTTTTCTAGTTTTGCATAATCATGCAATTTGTTTGCATAACACATTTCTAATCACACAATGCCATTTACTTCCAATGACAAGTGCTGGGCATTGCCTTCAGTCACGTTCTCGCTGTATGAGCAGAGACTTTCTGGACCAAACTGAACGCTAATCCGCGACAAGTCGTTTTTGTTGTCTTGTTTTTTTTTTTAATGAATCCAATGGTCAACAAAGGATAGATCATAAGAGTCGCGACACTTCAAATCTAAATGTTCTTGCGTCCCCACACGCTGACTTACACACCTGAGGGTTGTAGCCACATTTTCAGATACACTGTCAGACAAGCAGTCTCTAAAGCACTTTTAATAATTGTAGTGTCTGGTTTTTTTTATAAAATACTCATCCCAACTTTTTAACTAACTCTCAGGAGAGCACGGCGAACAACTGCTACTCTCAGTCAAGTATACTTAAGAGAATTGTTGTGCTCCACCACAGTTTATTCTCCTCTCCCAGAAATCCATAAAGGCTTTCATCCATGTCATGGATGAAATTTTCACAAAAAAAAAAAACAACCTCTGCAGCCGAATCAATAAGACATGTGCCAACCACATGCTAAGAAAAATCTCTGAAGCTGATAATTCTACCTTGATCTCAACTCTGAAATGTACCTTTTTCCAATCCCAGAATGCACCTGTGCTCTGTGCTCTATTCACCGGCTGAAATTAGGTCTGGCTTGTCCTCACCTGTGGGAAGAATAGGCTGCGCAACAGGGGGCACACGGGGGCTGATGGGGTCCGTGATATTGAGCTGCCGCGGACGTGGCCACATGTTCTTTGCCAGACGATAGAGAGGGCCGGCTATTCTGCGGGGCCACAATGGCCACTTGAGAGCAGAGAGAGAAAGGCTTTCACAGGGCACAATGGGTCCTTTTAGAGAGGTGGCGCTGCCGCTGCCGGGGCCTGCATTGGGTTTGTGCAGCCAGCATAGCTTCATCGAGCTCGTCTAGTTACAGATATGATGGTGCTCTCTTTGCAGACGGCCACAGGGCAGAGGACGGGAATGACCACCATTTATCCCATAGAACTCTCACGTGGAGAGCTCTCAGCAGCCAAGGACGCAGGTTGAGCAGGCAGGGTCAAACAATTACCCGGCACCATTCTCTCATTTGTAATGAGCCAGGAATAGAGAAGCTCAGCTGAGTGACACCATTTGAGATTCAAAGAAAACACACAGACATAAAAATGCCTTTGAAATTCAACCACACACAGTGGCTGTGGCTTTATTGTGCTTTAATTGCTGCATGTCCTCTAAATTTCTTTGTACCCCTTTTATTATTACCGAGTGTCTGACAGCGGCGTTGAAACGCAAACTTACGTTTAAATGGCTTCTGTTGTGTTGTGTTGTGTTGATGCAGGGTGTATTTTTTTTTTCTTTTGCTTTTGTGCCATTTTCCTGTTTGTCAGGGGCAAATGAGGCCTGTGTCACTTTCGTGGCGCCCTGCCACTTCAGCTGCTGCTTTCCCAGGGTGAAGGAGAAAAGTAGAGACGTGAAGGCTGAATGTGTCAGAAAGATGGTAAGAGGAGAAGACAGGGAGGCAGGGGGAAAAGAGAGGGACTGCAGCGTCTCACACGCGCACCGCCCTCCGCCCCTCCCCTCCATCTCAGTTCAGCTGTTTCAGTTTAACCATCCATTCAAATAGCTTTGGTGGGACTTGCTGACTAACTGTTCTGATGCATTGCAGGCTTTTCTTTCGGTTTTTTTGGACAGGATCCCTCGCCATACTTTGACTTTTTTTAGCTGTTCAGGCCACTGGTGTTGTTCAAAAGTTTTTCCACTGCACTGCTTTAGATTATGAGTCAACGGACCATTTAAAAACGTGTTACGCATAGTTCCCACATGTTAGAGTTTAAGAGTTTATAGCTGTGTGTCTTTAAGTAACTGTGCTGCTCAACGTGATGCCCTTTGACAAACACACATGACATGAGACAGTGATTTCAGTAGACTGAAGTAAAAACAACAGTGTGATCACATTCACATGTAATTTGCACTAAGATGCAGGATTGGACAATGCAGTTTAGTCTGATGCTCAGACCCAGCTTTAAACTACAAGGAACCACCTCTGTTGACTCCTTGCCATGTCAGACTCTTGTTAGAATGTCATTATGTGTATTAAACATTATTATACGATATTTCAAATCACAGTAGAAATACCAGGAAATGGGTGTTAAAGCCATGTTGCCCAGCCCCTAACATGGAGGCAATGCACTATTTTGGTCAAATTTGGGGTCATGACTGAGGATAATTCTGGTTCCACAAGCTGGATAATTTGCTGTGGAGTGTCATTTTCACTTACAGCCCACGCAAGCCAGTGCTGCTTCTGTTAATCACTATTTTTAGAACACATCTCGTTTGTTTTCAACAGTCTGACAATGTCCAGACCAGTCTCCCAAACATGGCCCAGAAATTAAATAGGCCCAGATCTGATTGTTTTGGGATCAGAGCCACTCTTTCCATCAATGGTGCTAATTGTGAGGGTTTTAGCACTCCAAGTTACTCTCTCTCTCATCCATCCTGTGTCTCTCTCCTATTTCCGAATGGAGCAATCCAGGATTCATCAGTGTTTTCCCTCTCTCCCGAGCTGGTGGGACACACCATTTGGCCCGCGTGTTTGGGGACTGGCACGCATGGTGACTTGTTTCTCCCACTCCCCAGCAAGTCCCCAGAATAATTCTGCAATATGACATGGCCCCTGGTGTACAGCAAGCTGTGTAGAGTGTGGGACGACAGGAAGTGTGTGTGTGTGTGTGTTTGAATCGCAGTAATAACAGCATGCAGATGCTTGTGCCTATTTTGACACACCAAATCCCTAGGAGTGTATCAGGGATTTGCACCATGGCTGTGTGGTGGTCGTCAGTCTTTTACCCTTTTCTGGTTCTCTGAAATAGGAGACACATTAAAAGGCTTCTTGCCATTTTTTCACGAGTCGAGTTTGCGTACAGTTCTCAAAATAATAAGTCAAGTTCTCGGTTAAGTTGCGACGCACGATCGCAAACGCTCTTTGACCTCTGAATCTCTCCAGAGAAAACCAGAAAGTCCTTGAATCTCTGGTTTGAAATAAGAATGTTGTTAATATTTCTATACTAGAACTTCAGGTCAAGGAAAGTCTAGTTTCGCTTGTTGTCAGAGAATATTGAGTGCACACCTGTCCTGCTAAGAATCTGTTAAATAAGGTTTGACATTGACAGAACATTTTATATTTGGTTATTCTTAAAGCAACGTGTTCATGTTTCATTTTTAAAAAGACCAAAGTAAAATTCCTACACCAGGGTGCACAAAATATTGAGAGTCAGCCCTCGGCGCGAGGTTGTACAGCAAGACAAATAGCTTCATAAAATGAAAGACAAACAAGAATGTTAATGTCAGTGTAATGAACACAGGCCCATTCAATAATGCATTCACAGAATAAATATTACACCAGAAATGCAGTTCAGTGAGAATGTCTGCTGTACAGTCGGGAGAAAAGATCGATATAATCACAGTCCAGATTCTGCCCGGCTGATGGAGGATCAGGGACGGATGCGGCGATAGAAGGTGGGGAAAAATGTGTAGGGGACAGAGGTAACAAAAACACCAACACAGAGCGATCACAGGAACCCAGCAGACCTCTTAGGCCTTCCAAACCACAAGAGGCTGTGTTGAAAAAGTCAGCCCCACCAAAGCCCTATCAAACTTCTTCAGCGCACTATCGATTGAAAGCTCTCCCCCTCTCTCTCTTGCCGAGGCGTTTTCTCCAAGGATGCTACTATCTGCGAGGCGGGCACTTTGCTGGAGTTACCCACCATTCACTCACTAACCCCGCGCCGCCATCAGCCATGAATCTATAAGACTTAGTCACACCTGTGTGGCCCCCAAGCAGCAGGCCAGTTGGGAGTGAGTGTGTTGTTCTTGCCACTAGCCTTACCATCTTCTTCTCAGCTTTTTTTCCTCTGTGTGTGTGTGTGTGTGTGTGTGCTCTCACAGAGGGGAGACGCATAGAAATGAGGTCTTTGCAATCTCACAGAATAGTGGACTCCCGCCACAGTTTTTCAGGGGCCTTGCGGAGATTTGCACAAATGATCACATCAGCATTTGGATTTACAAATGAACCCCCTTTCCATTGTAAAGAGCAGAATACGACGTTGTTGACGGTGTGTGAATATTTTTAAATGAGGTTGTGTCAGCGTGGCAAGGTTGTTCTCTCAATATTTTTGGCTGCTTTTCGACTCGCTCTAGCTCAGTGCTAGTGTTTTCAACTTGAAGGTTCAATTCCGAGCTCTGCTAGTCTACATGCTGATGTGTCCTTGGGCAAATGGACACTTTACTCTGTAAGCTGTGCCGGCAGTGTGTGAATGGTGATGAAAGATGTGTGTGAGTGCTCATTAAGACCAGGAAATCACTATGTAAATACATAGCATTTCAAATGTTACATTTACTACATGAATAATGACTTTTGAAATGCTTGCCATTTATTATCTTTATCAACATATTTCGTATATCTCAGAACAAGCATAAGAGTTTGAAATTTGGAAGTTAAGTCAGACCAGTGTGGTTTATTTATCCAGTTAGTTGTGGGAAGTATTTGCATTGTTATTTGTTATCAGTTTTCTAAAGTTAAAGGGCTGTTTCACCCATTTTTTTGCCCCCATTTCGTCAGGTACCATTTTTTAAAAATGTATTTATTTTACTCATAAAACTTGACAGGCACAGTAAAGAGCAGTGCAGGGTTTTTATTGTCCTTGAAGGAAGTAACATTGACGTCAAGTTTTGTTTTATTTTTTTTCAATCCCAACTTCCTCTGTTGTTGTGGGGATGAGACATGTATCTTAGAATTAGAGCAATGGAAACAAGAAGGAGACCAGTCAAGCCACATTGGTCTATTTGGTGCATCAAACTCTTACCTACCCTTTTTTTAAATCATTCTTTTTTTTGGTCTGTTTGTTTTCGAGATCCTTTAATCTACTCCCCACGTTAAATGCTGGTTTTTCAGCTCTGAGAACTTCACTGACATTTCTTGATGTCGTGCTCTGCACAGAAACAGAAACAACGGACTGTGGGTGAGGCTGCAAGTACTGTACACTGTGACCATCAAAGGACACGCTTTGTGCACACAGTAGTCTGGCACTTCAGCGCCACGGACAGCGCCGACCACGGCTGTATTGTAAGCCGCTGTCAGTTCAGCACCATGGACAGCTCCTTGTGTTATTATGTCCTTGTAACTGCAGTTGATCACTGTGATTAACTGTACTTCCTTACAGAGTTTACAGACTCCAAACAGGTTCAGTTCAGGCTTAAATAACATCATCAATCAATCAATAGTTTTAAAATTTCTCTATTAAGCTGTAAAACATAATGTCCGCGTCAGAAATGGGTACATTTAGTTGAGAGGAGATATTAATCATGGATTAAATTTAGACTGTTAATTGTGCTTTAAAACTCTTTACATCGATTGGGCCAGTGTAATTTGTTGCACTCATATTTCATCACTGCAGCTCAGGGGAACATGAAACCAACTTTTTAAATAGAAATCTTTCTCCAGAGTCAATACACTGTGCAGTGTTAATGGAAAATACTGTGTATCCACTGTGTTCTAATGATGCCTTGCTCCTAAACCTTTTTTATTTATGCCTCTGCAGTGGAGACAGTGACTTTTTTCCCCTGTTTTAATGGTCAGCATTGCTCAGACTAAATAACAATGGTCATGTCTTATCCGTGATATATGAAAGCATTGTTGATGGTAATGGTGTTTATTTAGTGTTATCAGGTTGAAAATGGTAGGTTAAGCACACCCTAAACCATTTTTACAGCTTTCGGTTTGTATAATTTTTATATCCAAAATTATACATTTTATTTATACACCTTTTGTTCAAATATATATGAAAATTCTGTCTGTTACACCATTTAACACCGAGCGTATCAAAGACGACACTTTTGTGCAAGCGCACTTTGCATTACTGTGATTACGTGAAGGATTTCTGAAAGCTGAGAACTTATTTATTGTAATTTAACACGCAAAAACTGGCGTTCGTGTACAACTACAGTGTTTTCTCTCAATAAGACTGAATTTTAAATTGTTAATGCACTATTTTAACCAGCAGCAAATTGTAAATAATCACCAGATGTTGAGTTATTCTGGAAAAATAGGCAAAAGCGCTTGCTCACAGGACATTTTCTGGCCTTTTTATGCGTAAAATAAGCAAAAAGCAAAGTCTAGACAGACATTTTGAGGTGTAAAAGAGTTAACATGCCAAGAGACCAAGAAGAAGATTCTGTTGCCTTTCTTTGTCACAGCTGTTGGGAAACTATGTTTTTTTTTTCATGCATGCAAACATTTGCCAGTACAGGACGGAGAGCCATTTTGTTGATTCAGTTCCTTGGACAGCTCCCTGTTTTCCCTCCACTCTCCTATCTCTCCTCCTGACCAGCCTTCTGTCTCTGAGGGAGAGTAGAAGATTTCAGCACCTTGGATAGCTCCACTCTTGCTGACTTACTACTCCCTCTCCCACTGATTTTTTTTTTGTTTTCTGTGTCACAGAGGAACTGTTCTTTCACATGGTGTTTACTCTGGGTTTGTTTTTTTGAGCTCCATAAACAGCTTGTTGTTTACCTTCCTGACATTGTTAATTGTGTTACAGACATTAATTGCAGGTCTTAGAGGAAGTCTTAGAGGTTTTGTGTGTGTGGGGTACAATTTTTATTAATTGTTGACTTGTGTGAAGCCAGAGTGAAGTCCTTTTGGGTTGATACTTGTCTGATTATGTCTAATTTACAGCCCTCAGCCATGATGCTGATTGCTGTGCAGGACATTGTCCTTTTCCCACACCTCCTTCTACAATCTCTCCCTTTTCTTCCTTAACCTACTTTTTTCACTGAATTCAACATTGACTTTTTTCTTCTTTTAAAAAAAAAAACTCAAGCCAGACTTGAGACCGGCATAATTGAAGCTCGGGGCAAAAAGTGCTGTCTGGACCCTCTTTGATGTTTGGACTCCTGATTTTGCAACAGGCCATGGTGTAAATGTAATGATGGGGTCATGGTATGTTAAGCTCTGGCCTCTTAAAATATCCATGTAAGCTCTTTTTAAGTGTGCAAATTTGGTCTGATGGCACGTGCAACCTCAGAAGTTATTGTCGGTGAAGCTAATACTGTAGTGATTTATGGAGTATCATAATGTAGCAATTGCATGTGCAACAGATCACAACCCTCTATATACCCTGAAGTCTGAATATTTTGGTGCATGTGTGTGTCCTACCGATGTCTCTGTGTGCCACCTGTGACCTGGGGAAGGATAAAGTGAGTGTGCTGATGTGGCAGCTGATGCCTCTCCCACCCGTACAGATGGCCCTGATAGGCCACAGGATGGCACGGGGACAGCTGCTGGGTGTCATGGCGACAGGAAGAGAATCGGTGGTGAGAGGGGGCACAAATGAGGCGGAGACAAGGGTGCGTTGAAGGTGGTGTTTGTTTGTGTTGTGTATGTGCGAACAAATCCTATCTGTGTCAGTATCTGTTCCTCCCTTTCTTATCTTAGCACTTAGCACACATCGGTGATCATTAAACATTAACACCCTGAAGGGAAAAGCGTGCAATTAAACTCAACATTGCACTGTTGTTGAAAACAAAAGCAACTGTTGTTCTGCTTGTCTGTTATAATCTTCTAGCTATTAAATTTCGACATATGCTTAAAATGCTGTTGCGCTGAGTGTCAGGTTTTCAGTTTTAACTCGGCTTTTATGATTGTGAATCATTTTCCCAATACACAAAGGTATAAATTAGTCATAGATAAGTACTCTTTAAGGTTTTCATGTAAAAGTGACCCATTCATCTGTCCCGATTATCAGAATAACTGTCTCATAATTAAGAAAGTTGGCGCCTACCATCTATGCCTCTGAATGTTATTATGTTTATTTGTTTACTCTGGAGTAGTAGTTATTGTGTGCACATCGGTACATGGCAATATTTTAATCTGTGTTAGCATGAGGCAGTATAGTGAGTCAGAGGAGTGGAGAAATTTGGTAAAGGGCAAAGGTAAGTGATAACAATAAAAAAAGAAATGAGGTGAATTTTGGAAGAGGAGGAGATGATGAGGTATGGAAGAAAAGAAACTGACAGGGAGGAAGAGGGCAAGAGAGAAATGTACCTCTTTCCATTTACGTCAGCGAGAGCCCACCATAAAGAGAGACGGACAGGGACGGAAAGGAAATGAGGTGTAGTGAGGGTGGAGGGAGCAACCTGTGGTTTGACATTGGCTCACCTTGGCTGTCTGTGAGTTGGACAGAGGGGTTATCTGTCTCCCTCTGGTCCACTCCCTGCTGCTTTAATGAATTTACTGAGGCCTTGGGAATGGCTAATGTGCTTGTTTATGGAGGCAGGAATACAGGTGGCCGCAGAATTCACCTCCAGCACTTATTGCCTGGGGTGAATCGAATAGTACTACGGGGTGGGGCTCACATGTAATTTGATTAATATTTTGTGGGCTTGAATCTGAATCACTATGCTATCCCTGAGTTTTAGTCTCATCTATAGTGCTTTGGAGAATTTGAAAGGATTTGAAGCCCAAATTAGAGTGAGGACGATTAAAGGCCCATGGTAATATCAATACTCAAATTAATCTCACAAGAGGGTTGAAGCTTTCCACTCGGCTCTGTCTGTCTGCTTCCTCTGTTGACATTCACATGCTCCACTGACTGGGCTACGTCAAATAGGCTCTCCGAGAAGAGGAGGAGGAACATCCAGGGAGAGGTGCGATGGTGTTGTGGTACGGAAGAGTGGGGGAGAATGTAGCTATCATCCATTCCCATTAAGCGTGGAGGGGAGGGAGGGAGGGAAGGCCAGTTGGGAGAAAGACAATAAGTCACGAGATGCCAAGACGGCATGAAATCTGCCTCTAGATGCAGTGTGAGCAGGAAGCACATCACTCATAGTCACGTCCGTGCCAGAAATGAGAGGCAGAGGCAGCAAGTGCAGACAGAGGAAGGGAGAAAGGGAGGGACTAAATGTCCAGACAGAGACCTTTACTTTCTGCGCGGTGTTAAATGCTAAACATGTTACGGCTTACTGCGGAGCATGGCTTTCTCAGTGCTTTACCAGCCTCTGACTCCTGGGAAAGGGAGGAGTGGGGTGGCAGGGGAACTGAGTATGTCAGAGCAACCTTTGGGCTTCCTCTCTGAAGTGGCTAATAGATCCGTCATCCTCGCTGTCTTTCCCTGTTATCAATATCAATTTTTTAAGTGTTTATTTTCATGTGGAATGATGTATACTACACAATATAAACATATGTATGATGCGATCAAAAACAGACATGGACAACTGTACTTAAAACACAAAACAAGCTTATATACTACATATTAATGTTGAATGCAATGTGCTGATTGCAACCGGATGTCTTATTATAATAAAAAAAAATATTGCAAGCAAATATCTTTATATCCTGTCACCTCACTGGCAGCTGTGGTTTAGACATGTTTTTTATTTTAAAATCATAACTTGATAGTAAGTTGTGGGCCGCATGTTACTTTGAACAAGCAAGCACCCCAACCACTTTTAGAAAGAAGCCAGTAATTTGACATTACAATGGCAATAGGGGTGCAACCAACATGGAAGGTTCCACTAGGCACATGAAATTCAATTTAAACTTAAATTATTTAAATGTGTTTGATTTGTATGTCCCTTTGTTAGGTTTCACGTAATTAAACGTTACACTGGTCCCTACAAACAGTTGGGACCAGTGTGAGAGGTGGAGAGGATGATTGTGTGCCACCCCCGTCACTGCCAGAATGGTATAGCCCTGATGCGCCTGACTTTCTGCACTAATTAAGAACCTGCTGCGAGTAGATGGAAATACAGAGACAACTTGAGAAATTATAGTTAATTATTTAATCGACGAGTTTTAAATGGAACGTTATGTGTTATCAAACAATATGTAATAGTAAGTGCAAATTGTTCCGTGTTTGTTACGCAGCGTTAATTAGCCTTACGTTCTTCGAAAAAAGGAGGCGGATATGGAGAATGTTGCACTTGCAGGACGTCAATTCGGTGAGTTTTTACTTTTATTGTATTCAGTACAGCTATGGTGAGCATAACATTGAACAACTCGTCTGTTTTAGGAGTTACTGCCAAATAGTTTAGCGGAGTCATAAAGTCCTGGCGTAATGAGTGTAATGACGCAGTTTCAAACTGCGGTCAAGCTATCTGACACTCGTGTCTGCCCCGACGCTGAATTTTAACACCCTGCACGGTAAAAAAAAAAAAGCCTCGGGCAATGACTCAGACTGATTTGTAAGGACATTAACATCCGGTTTTCAAAATAAAACACTGAGAGCACCTCAGTCTCTCAGCGCACGTTCAAAGCTCATCTTTGAATGGGGAAAAATAATGAAAATCCTCAATTCTAATACCTGGAGTTTGAGCAACTATATAAAGACAGTTCTGAATAAGAATGAAAATATTGTGTTGACTACTAGGATACTGCATATCAGATATTTTACTATACAGTTTTACAGACATTTCGAGTAGTAAGTCCCATATTCACACTTCTTAGTCCAAAAAAATTATCAAATTTGAGATACAATTAAAAAACCCGTTTCATAAGTACTAGACAGAACTGACTAGGTTGTGCTCAGGACATCTGCGACAACTAGGATACTGCACATCTGTACTGTACTTTCAATATTTCGATTAAAAAACCTGCAAATATGTGACTTTAACTCGAAATTTCTCAAAAACTCCACAGTAATGGACACAGCTTTTTCATTCTTATTCAGAACTATTAGAGAACTGTCTTTATACAGTTGCTCAAAGTCCAATTATGAGGTCTCTGAAACAGCTGCAAGAATTTTCATTATTTTTTCCTCAGTCAAAAATATGCTTTTTAATTTGAAAACTGGATGTCTTAAGCATTCATGTGTCAAATGTTTGCATACATGATAGGTATGAAATTGAGGCCTCCCTGCACAACACCTATGCTTTGTTCATTCGACCCCCACAATCAACATAGTCTTGGCAGTGTCTTCTGGTTTGGCTGGAAAATGTAGTTAATAAAAAAAATAGAAAGCAAGGTGTGCATAATTGTCAATACCAGAGAGACCAACTGATTTCCACTGCACCTTATTTTTTATTCTCAGAATAAAATATGTTTTTTACTCTGAGTGCCTGAGGTAATACCATATACAAAGTAGGGTTTTGTGAGCACTTTCAGTGCCCCAAACCTTAGCAGCAGTGGCTCATCAGTGATGCCATGACTAGACAAGCGACATCTTGAACATAAAATGTGCCCAGCGGTGCCACATTAAAAGGTCAAACCTCCCTGGATGTATGCTTCACTGATCTCCTCTCCAAATTTACCGTCATCATGCTTAGGTGTGTGCGTTAGTGCTGCTGTTTGCATCACCGTACTAGGGTTTCCGTCAATCCGCTCATATTTTTGTCTCCGTGTGTGACTAAAGGTGTGTGTGAGTATGAGTGGATGTTTGAGAGTGTTCATGGATCCTTGCCTGAGGGCGAGGAAACGTCATATATTCTTGTTTACGAGGGAAGGGATATCTCAGAGTGTAGTGTGCCTCTTACAGAGCTGCTGCCCATTGGTATGTGAAGGCTTTTATAATTGAATTAACCCAGGCCTCACGGCTTCATGTTGCAGGCATGCTGAGTTTCAATGCAACACTGCTCATTATTTGTGAAGGGAGGTCAGGCAGTATTGCCTGCAGAACTTTGCATACTTTTTTTTTTTAAAGTGATGTGGATGTAGGATAGGGAAAATGCAGATGTTTGTGCTTAAATTGATCATCAGCTCTAATATAATCCGTGTTTTTTTAAAAAAAGTATTCTACTTTCAGTCTTTCAAATACAAATAATCTTTCCTCCTAGAGACATCTGGCCCGTTGAGACATTAAGGGAGCCCGAAAATGGCTGTGTGCATTAACAAAAGCAATTATTTAGTTGAATGTTTCATGCATACACACAAGAAAGGAAAGGACAAATCATTCAGTTGGCATTGTGTGGGTATGTGGGCACAGACTGGTTTGCTCCCTCTTTCACATACACACTCATTCAAATGTATGCTTACACACACATGAGCAGAGTGCTCAGTGGTTGGCCACAGATGCTATGGCACTATCATTTATTTCAATCGGCCTTCTGCCAATTTAGCATAGTTTATTATAGCCACCTGAGAGGCTGAGGGGGAAAAATGCAAATTTGTGATTACTTGGGGCTATCAACTAAACAGCACTTTGCCTCCCCGAGCAATTGAGTGTGCTGTATTACATCACGATGAGATAATACTGTAAACTGCAGCCCACCCGTCTTATTCCCTCTCACTTCCTTTTAGCTGCATTTTCAGTTCTTATTGACATCTCCCCTGTGCTGTTGGATGTGTCAGGGAATCTGCATTTGCATGCACCTGCTATGGCACTCAATTATTGGCTGCTTTCCCCGGCTGTCTTTTTGCATTCCAAGCTTGCGGCCAATCACACAAAACGTGCTTAAGACACATTTTCGCCTCACACAATGTGGCCGCAGTAATACGTTTACTTGTAATGGTCTCCAAACGGTGCGGTAGACTGAGGTTTGAAAGTGTGACACTGTGGAGGATGTCGGCGTGTATAATGAGGATTAAATCATAGATGTGTTGGGAGCATTTCCGAGAATGGTGTCGAGACACCGCTGTGGTTTGGGTTTTAGTGCAGACACACTCACTCTGAGGAGGCCAAGTATTTAAGGCCCCACAGCAGAGCAGACAAACCTTTTGTAAGATGTCATTTTGCATAATTCAGCACGAACCGGCTGCCTTGTTGGTCAACCTCGCAGCTGGGGTGAAATGGATGTCTGTGATTGTTATCATGAGAGCGTTCACTCATGTTAAATAGGCCTGCATGAGTGGGCTAATCTAACGTGTGGAATTAAAATAAAGTACTAACTTTTATTGTCTGTAAGCTACTATGTTATGTGAAATAGAGATGTAACAAGGACAAAGGGTAATTGAATTGAAACAGTGTATGTTTTAGGTGGCTATACATGAACGTGAACATTGAGACACACACATTCAGGCACATTATTTCCCTTGGTCACCTATCTTTATTTGTCCAGTAACAGATTCCCACCCACCACATCTTTATTGTTCAATAACGTTATTGTACATCTTTGAGCCGTCTAGTAACATTTTAATGACAACACATGTATTTTATATTGTATATTGGCAAGAGGAAGATGAATAGGCGGAAGTAAAAGGCAATATAGAAGGAATTCAAGGAACATTGGCAAGACAGGAGGTTGGCGCTGATTGTCAAAAGGGCATATAAAGTGAAGTTTAAATTCACTGGGGTAACTGTGACTTCCACAAATGCACCCTGTGCCAGTGAGCCCCGCCGGAGAGACGGGCAGAGAAAATTGCTGTCATTTGTTATTCAAATAAAATTCAAATATTCAAATAAAAAGCTTGTGTGCTGTAAAGTCCCTCTGGCCTTTTCACAACAACCCGGCTCTCCATCCTCCCTTCTCCTCCTCTTATTCCTTTGGTTTTTCTAACTGTCTTTTGGGCATCTCCTTCCCCACTGTGTCTGTTTTAACAGTCTTATTTCAAGGCAAATGCAGCTTAAGGGCCATTTTGACTCTAACAAGCAGTGCCTTTGTTTAACTGTTCTGCATCCTGCAGTTAAGACAAGATGGTATTCTCTCTCGCTCCCTTGCTCACTTTCTCTCTAGTTGGTTTTCCATCTAAATGGGCAAATTTGGAATGCACTTTGATTAAATCAGTGAAAACATCTATTATTATTAGTTTATTCATCAAAATAAACATTTGGTGATGCTTTTGCTGCATATGGCGCCATTAAAACCATTGCAGAAGATGACAGCAAGATCACACAGTTTGCTTGCTAGTGCAATACAAAATACAAAACCGATTATTATTGCGCCATGCAGATTTGATAGTAGAAACTTTACGTATGCAGTCATTTATATATATGTATATATATATATATATATGTGTTTTTATATATATATATATATATATACATATGTGTTTATATATATATATCTTTGGCATTAGAGACATGTTTTTCCCACCCCTAATATAATAGGAAATGAAAATTGATTTAATCATAAAAAAATGTGGTTGGTATTTTGTTTGAATGTGATTTATGTGAGTGCCTGGTGTGATATACCACAACAGAGGCCTTTAATTAATCCATATATTACACATACTGCTGTGCACACTTTTGGTATGGCTGTGGGAAAGATGCCAACGTCTGTGTAGAAGGGATTCATCATGTCCTTGAGAGTGAAACATGTCGATATCATCTGTCAGCTTAATTTCTTGACGGTTCTTTGTTCGTTCCTGTGATCTTGCTGCTGTGATAGAACCACACTGTTGTTTTACGACAGGCAGCCATGGAAAAGGGAGCTCGTAAATAGCTGATATCAACATATCTGCACTTGACACTGTGCCTGAATTTGAGTGGCAGTTCAATTTTAATCACCCCTCATCAGCAGCGATCATCTACGTAAACATTGCACAGGGATGGGATAATTAATCACCAGTCCCTCGTCTTCAATTAGCAGAGTATTGGAGAAGCGGAAGGGAATATTCCAATTGCTGAGCTGCTATAAAGGCGGCATGATGATGACACATCATAGTTAGGCTTCCACCATCCCAGGATCTAATAGGCAACATCTTGTTAGCAGTCCCTCTGTGGATTGTCTAGATGGGCTGAGAGTTAAAATGTAAGCAAAGAGAAAACAAGGGAAAGACAGAATGTTGTTTTTTCTTAGTGCACATGGCTGGTTGTTTTGTACATCTTGTGTATATATACACAAAAGAAGCAGCCGTGTGTGTATATGCTTCTATATGTTATCTTATTAGGACCTTAAATAGCAAAAACAATGAACAATGAATTGAAATTGTCAATGCAGTGTCCTAGGTACAATAGCTGTGCGCGTGTGTACATATTTGGAACAGGCTGTGTGGACAGATTTTCATTCAAACCTATCCTTGTGTATCATTTTGTGTCCATTATGCCTGAGTGTCCTCACTCAGAATGCTGTACAAGAATGTGTGTGTGTGTGTGTGTGTGTGCATACACTTAAGTTGCTTTTCCATCAGAGGCAAAAAGGAAACAAATCAGTTTGGTCTGACTGCTTGAGAACGAGGCTGCACTGCATCAGCATTTTCGGAACGGAAACAGTGGCACCACTCCCTAAAATCAATTACTCAATGAATTGATCAATCAGTGGTGCCGTATTCAACCCATTTTGCTCAGGTGACCTTTCAATCCGTGTAATGAGCTGTGTGTGTGACACTGCGGTGACTGAGGTAAAGCAAGCTTAGTCGGACGCACAGACGTATGGGGACGCCATACGATTTACCGGAAAATGACTCGGCGTACTCAGATAATTTCCCACTTATCTGATCTTCCCTTATCCTGCATGTGTATTCCTTCTGAAAACCAGACTCATTTTCACAGTGGCAGTTGGAATCATCAGATTAATATGATGAGGTTTTCAGGCTTACTACTTCCATTACGCTATGAAGAAACATATTCTTATACCTCATCCATGTCATAGCTTAATGATTAAAAAAATAAACGAGCAGTGGGATTTTTTTTCTTGTACTCTCCCCGTCACTTGTCATTATTCTTGAATTTATTGCCAGAGGGAGGGAGGGAGAAAAAGATCTCGGCAGTCAGGGTTGAGACACAGAGAGACGAAGAAGGCAGGAAAGAAAGTGAGAGAGTGAATTAGAATGTAAAGATAAAGAGGAAGAGAGAGCATGGAAAGTAATGGGCTTCCCAGGCAGGCTGGTGTATATAGCAGCAGTCAGATTAGAGCATGGGGAGCGATGGTAAGCCGCGATGAGATGGCTGAGCTTTTCACCGCAAATCCTCCAGTTACCCTTGCTGGCAATGTGGCCACGTTTTCAAAAGGCATTAGCTGTCACTCTGAGTGAACTTGCGCATCATCGCTATTCCACTGTCAATTTTTGGTGCCAGTCCCTTGTGAAGCTGGTATGCAGTTGGGTTGGCAGCTTAACAACAAAGGATGACAACAAGTGCTATACCAGCTAAGTTACTGTCAATGTCTTGGCCTCATATTTGTTATTTCTTTGAAAGTCCCCAGGTGACTCGTCAGCGGTGCATTCGGAACCCTTTCTCATAGGAACATATACTTCTACTTGACTAGGATGAATAATTCCCATAAATGTTATTGTGTTCATGTGAACGTGGGGATTTATAAATCTGTGCAGATTAATAAGAAGTTGTGTTTTGGATTGACAATGTGTGTAATGTTCATTTTGTTGATATTTCTGTTTATGTTTGAGGAAATCCAGTTGTAGTATCAGCATAAAATATCTTGGCATTAAAAGTTGTGTATTAGGACAGTTTGTGATTTATAATGCCAATTTACCTTAATGTTATTGGATGAATAATGAATAATAAGGACATTTCAACAGAAGGCCTGGACAATATCCAGACTCTGTGCAATATCCGTGCTGCTGTTAAAGTAAGGAGCTTTGTAAGCTACAGTACCTGAGCAGCAGCTATACAGGAATATATAGGGGACATTAATTTGCAATTTAGAAGCCAGTAATAAATTATTGGAATGATTCACACCGAATCGATGTGTGCTGTCTTTAAACCGCTTCTATCTACCAACATTATGAAATCAAAGAAAATTATAGCTGCTGAAATCTATTTTTTTATTTTTTACATTTATTATTATTTACATTATTCATCACTCGATTTTCCAACACCAAGAGACGTGGTGCTTATTATAACACATTTTAATGGCCATTAGAGATGCAACTCCCATACTGTATTGTCTTAAGATGCTTTTCTGTAGAGTGGGAATATTTCCTGTAGCATATAATCACAGAGCAGAGAAAGGGCATTTGAAACGTCGGATTTATCGAGTTTTTAATCTTTGACACAGGTACATAACAAGAGAGTAAAAACTTACAGATGACAAAAATCCACCACCATATTTAAAGCGTACCGTAGTACACGTTAGTTTCAGTCTCTCATGAAATATATGATACCCTTTCTTTTGGCAGTCTCTCTATTCTCATACAAAGCTACAAACAGAGTTTTTTTCCCTATTGTTTCGCGTACAACGTCGTTGTTTGTTGTCAGTGCGCCGGTACAACGTCACTGACATAGCCATCAGGCACAGCCCACCTACCAAGTAAAGGTACATTTCTCAGTTGAAACGCAAGCCTGATCGAGGGCTTTACCTTTCCAAACTGTACCACACCCAACTGTACAATGATGGGAACATGGCTTAATTCTCGTGTCAGCAGCATACAGCAAACATATATTCCTTTCAAGACCAAGAGTTGTAGCTGACTATGTTGAATCCCCAGTGTATTTGACATATGAACTATCTGCCCTTTCCCTTAGCAGCTAGTAGTAATAACATGCATTCAAACAAAAGCATCCTCCCTTTTTTTTTCCCCTCTTCATTTTAACCTTGGAGCTTTGTGTTGCGGCTTTGTGTCTGTTTGGAGAACCTTCAGCCTGAGCTGGTGTTGTCAGAGGCTTTGCTCAAAAATACAACTCTAGGGTTTCATTCAATCAGTCCTGCTCCCTGTGTCTCAGCATGGTGTGTATCGATGTTGGTTTGGAGCCCCTCTCCTACAGTGAGTCTCTGAAGTAGATGTAGTTTAAGGGCAGAATAAACAGCTCTCCAGCTGTGGACTGATGGGAGGGAGAATATTCGTGCACATGTACACACACACGAGTGATCTGCAGGACTGCGATTGATCCGATCACCTTATTGCTGACTCCAGTGTAGTGCACTCATGTCATAACAGTTGTGGAGCACTGTTCAGCCACACGGGCTATATTTAGTCAAACTCAGCTGTGCGAAGAAAGTCTAACGTCACGCTAAGGACCGTAAGTATCGTCAAATAGTGAAATTGCTACACAGGGACCAACATGACCAGTTGTCTTTTAAGTTATTATTCAATTTTCCCATTTTTGTATTATGATGTGAAAGTATTTGGTCTGTTTTCCCAAATCACCAAAAACCTTAACGTCATTACTTGTGAATAAGCCGTGCTTGAGTTTGTTTTATGAGCTATGGTGAGTAATTATCTATAAAATGGAGGTAACTTTGTGCTAATTAATGCATAAAAAAAAATTAAATTCACACCACTTGATGGAAACAATGTCTTGGATTGGATATTGAATAATATTGTGTGTGCTGTTTACATTGGGAAATTCTCAAGTAGAAGAAAACACATTTCATGAGAAAATGTGTTTCACTGTGATTCTGGCCAGCTGCAATACCTTTGCAAGTACGAAGACAGTCACAGTCTGAAAATATGAATGATGAAGTGTATTTCTTTGTTATAAGGCTTTTCAATTGCTTCTCCCTGCGCTTGGTAGGGCAAATACTGGTTGGGAGATACATGTACCACTCTGGGAAGTCATAAAATGCCAGTGGTTCATTACCAGGCTAATGGACAAAGAGAACGATCCAATAATCTAGTTATAGAAGGACTTTGTCTTTATGAGCAGAGGTCTCTCCTCACTAACCATCACTGTACCCATGTGGACAGATCTATGAACTCCCCACTGGTTTTGCCATTTTGGCCCACCATTTTTGTCATTTTCCCTTGGATTTTGAAGTTCCTAGACATCCTCAGATTGAATAGATTATATATTTGTTATAGATTAGAAGAAGAGGCAAATTGACTCTATTAGAGAAAAGCAAACAAGCATGCACATGCACCGCATGAGGTTTAGCCTGCACACCTAAAAGGTAGCATCAGTGACTGAGTGTAATGGATCCTCCTCAGGTTTCCCCCAGTGCACACATCTACATGAGTAGCAACAGGAGAGGAGAGGAGAAAGGTTAAACGATAGAAAGGGAGAGTGAAAGCTGCAGACAGACATGGAGATAAGGGCTTGTAAGTACTACTCTTTCTATTATCCTGTTAAAACAGCCATTGTTACCACTTTTTCTATCACTAATTTGGGGCAAGCCAGTGTTGTTGTCTCTCCGTCTCTCCTTGAGAAGGTGTGTTAAGATTTAGGGGTGCGTGATTATTTGGCAAGGTCAGCAGCATTTTGATAGTATCTCTTGGCTTATTGTGTACATCACACAGGTGATGGAAATAGCATTGTATTTCATTCACAGTTACACGTAGATATTTAGAAGGGAGGTTTCAGAAATCAGCATCAGTTTGGCTTGTTTTTATTTATTTTTTCCTCCATGTAATTTCTCCTCTCCTTTATAATTCTTCCCTCTTCCCCTATCCTCTCAGTGTAGGCCCTTCTTCTCACCCACAGACCTCTAGTGGGGATCATCTCAAAGCATTACCTATGCAGACAGGGTAATAGAACCCCTGGATTGATCCCTCCTTAGCTCCACTAGGGGATCTTTGGCCAGAGACTCCTATTACAAAACTGACATCATCTTTAGTACCCCACATCCAACAGTCAGGCTTCATCTCCCCCTCTAATCTTCCTCCTGCAGTCAGAAAAGATTTGCATGTATGAATGAGCTACATTATGGGCCACATAACCAATATGGATATAAAGGTGGGAGTCAAAAATGAAAAAAAAATAATATTGGTTTGTCACATTTTATTATTATATTGCCCCAGATTGGGGTTTTCCTGCTGGCTACCCAGCGATGAGCTACTAATACATCTGCCGAATAGCTGTTATCACTTTGAATAAAGGTAAATATAGAGGGTATGCACATTTCTCAACAAGGATAGCAAACCTTAATTGGCCTTGAAGTAGTGACCAAAACAGAGTAACACAGAGTTAGCATAATCTCCAATGAATTAGCAGCATTAATACTTCATTAGTAGGAGAAGTGGGCAGATCAAGGTCGAGCTAATATTTGCTCATTTAAAATCCTTTTTGCTGATGTCATAGAATCTAGGGACAGCCCAATCCAGATCTCAAGTATCAGACCAGAGTCAATCATTTTTTAAGTGATCCCAATCACCCGGCGTTTACTCCAGCTGCAGAGCTGTCCAAATGCCCAGTTCTGCCGACTGCTGTCGGCAGATACTCTAGCTCTCGGTAACTGAAAACATTAGGGCCACATTGCAAGCCTTAGCACTGTGTAATTTGCAGTTATAGTTTTTTTTATAGTCTTTCTGATCATATGACTATAGTTTGAGTAGATCCCTTGCTAAAAAAAATTATTTGTCTATATGGCAAACAACTGAACGAACGTGTGAAAAGATCCAATTGAATCTTTACATTTACATCTGATTTACACTTCTATTAGGAAACAGCTATTTGATCATATCTTACAGGTATATTTTAGGTGATAAGTTAGTCAAATGGCACTTTACTATGGACAAATGTTACATAAGAACAGTATATTAAATGAAATATTGCACTAAAAGTGTCATACTGGCTGTAGAACAGCTCTTGTTAATTTAAACCCTTGCTACATGTGTCGAAGTCTTAGTTGTTGATGTAAATAAAATTAAGCTCTTATATTACTGTACCATTTTGCCAAAGTGATCCTTCTGTATGATTGTTTATCTCTGTGGGATTTTGAGAAATGGCATCCCTGACATGTGCCAGGTTTGTGATTTATCATTTATGAGACGAGGTTATGAGTCTGAGTCATGGACAAGGGTAAGTCTTTGATGACTGTGTTCACTCCCAACAGGGCAGGGATTGAATGGCAGCTAAACACTACTCGGAAATCTCCTAAAATACATGCTCACAGATCACGAAAACAAATACCTTTTGGGGGAAAAAGCCGCCTGAATTATTCATGGTTCCTCATGGGCATGTTTCATCAAGTTTTATCTTTTCGGTATCACATGAAGTGGAGTGTGAGATATGCTTTAGACTCCAAAAAATGCTCTTTACAAGGAAAGATGGTGACCAAACAAATGTATGAAAAAAAGAAAAATAAGAGCCATGAAACCTCCGGCACAAAAACTAGTTGCAAGGCAACAGCTCAAGCTCTCTGTCCAGTTGTTGCTAATTTCCTTGTTTTTTTTTTTATTTAGCTCTTTTTTGGTCTGGCGTAGACTTATCAGAAATAAACAACAAAAAACATTTGCTTTACATTCTCTCCAGCAAAGTTTTCAAATTGGCAGTGGGCTTTAACTGTGGCAGTGGATACCATGGAAACAAAAGTGTTTCAAAAAATATAATTGTTATAAAGTGGTGTAGCATTGAGAAAGTCCTATTGCTTTAGTGTTTTAGTGTCTTGTGTGTTTGTTGGTGGGGTGGGGGTCGCAAATGGAGCAGAAACGAAATATCTTTGACATTGTTAGCTTGGTAAAGGTAGATGAGCAGATGTGCTTGGCTGTATTTGTGCACTTTTATCCAGTAAAGTGTCTTCAGGGTGAAGGAAGACACCTGAAACGCTGTTTTGTATATTAGATGAGAAACAGTCCAATAGGTGATGACTAATTGCTAAATAACTTATTGGAGAAATGTGTTTCAAGCTAACCTTTGCCCTTCAGCCATTAGCAACAGATTGGGTCATGCCCAACACCGTTTGTTTATAGCCTGACAGGCTCCAACCAACCACCAGTAGACACCAGGGTCACTGTGGGTGCTAATACATTGGAATGATGTCAGGGCCATAATGCTTTGAAATGCAGATAATAAATAATAGAGCACTGCCTCTCTCCAAAAATGACACTCACTCACACACACACACACACCAAAATGCTCTTCATCTGTTCGTGCTCCAAGCACCATTATAGCATAAATCGATAACATAGAGCTGCCTGTTAAAGACCTTGGTTGGAATTCAACTTGGCTCTTTCAACGCTAGCTTTGGAAGTGTTGATATGCAGGATATCGTTTCGCCAGTGTCCTGTGATTTCCTTTTAAATGTGAGTCTTTTGCGAACCTGTTGTCACAAAATGTGCAATACTGTATTTCTGCACTGCTCATAAAAATTGATTTTATTCATTTTTATTGGGGTCCAAAGTGCACTCTGGCATGGGATGGGGGAAGATGGAAGGAGAGGAAAGAGATAGTTAAGCCCTCTTAATAATTCATTTCCATCTGCTAATATAAAAGTTCTTCATTCCACTTGAAATAATACATGAAATGTCTGCCACAGACACACCCGTGTCAATGTTTAATGGCCATCTCTTTTCCAGTGCATGTGCCAAATCAATCACTGTCCCAATGTCAAAACTTGGAAAGTTCTTTTTATTTTTTTAGCGCTGCCCACTGTTTCGTTCAGGGAAAATTATTCACAGAATCCAAACCTAGACACTTGGTCTCGAATGGCTTTCAAGGGGCGCTTTGAAGGGAAATGCAGGGATAAATTCTTTCGTGGCATGGGATTCCTAGTGGTGAAGATGACATTCTTCCTCCTTTTTTCTTTTACGCTTTTTTTTTTAATTCAAGTTGAAATATGCATTGAGTTGCCAAAGATCCTTCTTCTGTCGCTCAGTTAAACGTGCCATGCATTTCTTTTTTTTTTCTTTTTTTTTTATTGCTCTGTGCCAGATCTAATTCGCTTTCTTCTCTATTAATACATGCACAACAGAATTAGTGACACTCAAACTCCAACTCCACACGATTTTGGTGCATTCTGGCGTAGACATCTGATATGTTCTGTGGGTTGAGCTGAACTGGAACTATTTAAATGTTTTGTCAGTAGAAGACATGTACATACTTCTGTTTGTCCAAAATGATTTGTCCTATTTGGTTTAGTTAAGCTGTTAATTCTAGTCAGTAGTGGTTATGCCTTGGAAACGACAAAGGATGGATTTGTAGTTAGCGATTGCATCCTTGGTTTTGCTTTTATGTGAATAATAGTTGACATTTTAACTGTCCAATCTGTCCAATTAATGGCTGGAACTATACATGTCTACATTTGTATTTGATAATGGGATATAGCTACTTTTTGTCCCGTCTTGTTTTTCTTCTTATTATGTGGCTCTTGCCCTCTTTTCCCGCTACTGCTTCTGCTGTTTTGTTTTCCACCATGACTGCAGTGACACAACTGTGACATTCGCTTCAAATTGGTTTATGTTTATGGATATTACACATATAACGGTGTTGTTATATGTATCTTTGTCCTTGGCCTTGATGAGTGAAGTCGCCGTTGTCAGTTTCAGTTTCTGAATGTTGCATATTTTCACTACTAGACTAGACTACTGCAGAAAAAGAGAGTGCATGCACAGCCTGAGCAGCACAACTTTGTGTGTGACAGATTTGTGTTTTACCCTAGTCCAGTATGCTTTCAATACCAGAGCCAAGGTATTAACGTTGATTCAACATGACATGGTAAGCAGTTATTTATTTTTGTACTCCAAAAGACATGAGGAAAAAGGCTTCATTGTAAAATCAATAATGCTGAGTTGTATTGGCCTCTTCCTTAGCAGTTGACATTTATATATAATTGGTTCATGATGGCAGTCTCTTTGCACAGCAAGTTGGCTTTATCAACTGCATCGCTCAACATTTTTACTACATCCCAATCTCATGATGTCAAATAATGGCATACAGCTATATGTTCAAAAGCTAATACCTTCCAGACGAGTGAGTCCATATCAGCACAAAGGCAGTGAAGTGTAAAGAACTGTGTACTGTAGTATGGTCTACTCTTCCATCCTTTTTTCAGCACTTTTTTTTTTTTTAAGACGAGATTCCATTCCCATCGCCATGGCCTCACCTCTACCCTATCTGCTCTACTGGTGAGATGGGGAAATTACCCTCACAAAGTACTGCAATGATTAAAAGAGAAGCCCCTTGGTGTTTCAGAAAGTGCAGACTTTGCTCCACCACCATGGGTATCAGATTCAGAAAAGTGTTCAGGGCGACTGGCTGTGAGAGAGGTCCTTGTCTTACACATTGTAGGGTCTCCAGCCATTACTACTTAAGCCTTTACACCTCAGGCCAACCTGATTAAGCCACCTCGTCCTTGTTTCCATCCACTTCCTCTTTATTAGCTAATAGGCTTAGCTCTCTCAGGGGGCCCCCGACACATTGGATCAGCACACCAACCTGTGCTCTGTCTATCTCTGCCTAATTTTCTACCTCTACCCTGTTCCCTCGTTCTTTCTCTGCCTCATTAACTGTCTGGTGCAAAATCTCACTTGTTACTTTGAAATTCAGTGGATGCTTCACTTGCTGCAGATGGCTGCGATTCATGGATGAATACAAAAGAAAGACACCTTTGGATGCTTTTGTTGTTTATGAGCACATGCATGCACACACTTGCACATTATATTCATTCAACTTGAAGGGAATTAATCATTTTTGCCGTTTCTTCTCTGCATTTAGGAACCCGTCCTCCTCTGTATCTGTCTGTTTTCCCTCGAGGCCTGAAACGCAAAGCACACATGCTAATGTAAGGGCAAGTTTTACTACAGCTTTGCTGATGGTGGATGTGGAGTCATAAAAACAGACAACATCATCGCTGACTTATCGCTGGCAATATAAACATAATAACTCCACTGGGAGGCTGCATTACACCGTAATTGACCCTTCCTCATCTGCAAATTTGAGCCCATCATTTCTAACTCATGTGTGACAAGTCTTTAATCTGGACGAAGAATGAAATTAACATCCCGTAATCTGCAAATCTTCAACAAACTGTGTCCACCTTGAAGATTAAACAGGAGTAAGACTATGGTGATAATGTTATGAAGTGGTTCATTTTTTTACATGCACAGTTGCCACGAATCATCGAAATGCATATAACATAATTCGTGTGAATTAGGGCTGAAGTATTTTGAATAAATATGTAATTGCGATTATTTTTGACAGGAAATGTGATTGCGATATGATTTGCGATATCAGAGGGAATGGTAATCATTATTCTCAAAAAAACACACATTTAAAAGGATTAATGTGTGATATTTGTGCAGCTCTGTGAGAAACGAAGATGTTCTCTTCAGTATGTAGATGTGTAATAATAGTAATTAATCTAAAATGATATTTAGACGCACATTTTGGCTTGAACAAATATTATATGCTTGAAAAATTGCAATAAGCTGTATTGCGATTACTTGTTCAGCCCTAGTGTGAATGTACTATACTGTGTACTTGAAGAAGAAGGTACACAGAATCAGTGAGAGTGAAAAACAAAACAAAACACCGTTGGTGGGAGACCAGCGTAAAAAGCTCAAAAAGACAGGACAGCCTGTGAAGTGTAAAACACAGATGTACATGTCAAAGATTGTCTCTCCCCACAAACACTAATGCAAGCTGGCAAACCTGTCGCTGTTGTTTGACATCCCTAAAGGTTGTCTTGCAGTTATATTTGGGCAGGTATAATCATTGTTGAAGACTAAGGGGGAGGTTTGGTCATGCCTACATAAGCAATTAACCCACACAAGGAAGGCCTGTGTGCAGTCTGTCATGTGTTGCTCATCATTTGACTTGCTCCCATTACTGCCAGTGGTTCAAACAACATCTTGAGGACTTGCTGGTTAGAATTTGCATCATGTTCATAAGTGTAGCAGCAACACATGCAGCACAGGAAAAGCTTTGAGCGTTCAAAATTCCTGCATGGAGCGAGAACAAATATGGGGCTGAGAATCAGCATGAATATAGATGCTTTTGCACGTTTTCCTTCTTTGTGAATGATCTGTTTGTAGGTTTACAAGCCTGTGTGGTAACACACGCGTTTAAAACTGAACAAAATCTCACAAGCTTTTATGGAGGTATTGATCGGAACAAGAAAACTGTGAAAGTAGTTGAAGTGCACTGGAAACATAACAGAACAAGTCATGACACACAAAGCTGGTATTAAAAATGAGAAATCCTGTTTCTCTAAACCTGTTTTCCACAGTTTAAAGTTTGAATGGGACTCTTTTAAACAACCCCATAACCACAACGTAACCACAGCGACTGTACTTGTGGCCATCACACCGCATTAGAAACCATAGCTAACCTAATTGCACGAAGATAAAAATGCTCACTCAAATTCTGTAAAAAGCGTTTTAGGTCTCTGCTAGTTAATAATTATTACCAAAAACTGTTATTATTGTTCATATTTATTCAATTTCACCATGTCTTAGTAAATTAGCTGAGTGGCAAGTGATGTTGGACACAGTCCTAAAGTCCTCCCGAGTGCGATGGATGATGCCGTGAGATTCTGGTGGTTTGTGTGGTCATTGGCGTGATTGCAGGGAGAGAATCCCATCGATGCACAGATTAGATTATCCATGTGGCGCTCATGAAGGGCTGAATAGAGCCCCATTAGAGGGAGTTTGAAGGAACAGCAAAGGCAGATGGTGTGTATTTTGAGTTTGTTTTGCGGCATATAAATGTTCCAAAATGGCAACATATGCCCACATAGCTCACCCAGTGCCTCTTTGTCTTTGTGCTTGGCAATGCTTCCATTTCAGTGGCTCGTGCTGTGCCCCGCTAGCCCTGTCCTGTTGCCTGCTATGCAGCAGTGGTCGTGACAATGCCCTCTCAGCGACTGGGGCTAACATGCAAGTGGAGAACAAACAAAACCAAGGGCTTTGAGCTGAAAGTATCTGTGTAATAGTGTCAGTGAGACATGCCAAAGCCTGGTCTGCTATACCCGCATCCCATTTCTACTCTCCCTCCCTATACGAAGTGACATTTGTACTGTTAACTGTTTCCTACAGTGCTATTGATACAAAATAGTATGTTAGAGGCATTTTAGTGACTAAGATGGAGTAAAAAGCTGATTTAATTCCTGCAGTAGAGCGGTGTGTTCTTGCTCTTGTACTTGTGTCTTTGTGATACAACTCTCTGTTCTGTATTTATGTGTGTTCGCCCTTCCTCGATGTATCGGCATGGCCATGGCTCCAAGGCTTGTGTTCGCTGGCTCCATTGAAAACAAAAGCACATGGTAAGGGAGGGGGAGAGTGTCAGCAGTGAGTTTTTACGACATTGAGGATAAAGTGGTCGACACAGGGCAGAACAAAAAGGCGAATTCCCTGCTGAAGTTCTGCGCATCATGAGAGGTTGAGAGATGTTGAACTCCTTTAAACATTTTAATCAGCTTTTTTATTCCGGAAAATCGTCTTTGTGCCTCACCTTTGTTTTCATGCGGATCTGTTTGTGAGCATATTTTTATTTACATTTATTCCTTATAATGTAAGATATAGGAACATGTCTTCATTTGGAAATTAGGTAAAGACAGGTTGGCATTGTCTATATTTTAGTCAACAGCATATGAAAATGTTCATATTAACGTCAGCTCTTAATAATATTACGATAATATACTACGGTAGCCCGTTTAGAATCCGGTTTTTGATGCCCATGCCTTGGTATAAAGCAATTAATAGCATCCAAAGCAGCGCCCCTTTTACCCAGTTTAGAAAAAACCCTGAATAGTGCAAGATAATTATGCTCAATATTAGTCAGTCAGTCAGTCATCATCTAACCGCTTTATCCTCCACCAGAGGGTCGCGGGGGGTGCTGTGCCAATCTCAGCTACATCGGGCGATAGGCGGGGTACACCCTGGACAGTTCGCCAGTCCATCGCAGGGCCACACACAGCTAGAGACAAACAACCATTCACACTCACACTCACGGTCAATTTAGAGTGTCCAATTTACCTAATCCCCACATTGCATGTTTTTGGACTGTGGGAGGAAGCCGGAGAACCCGGAGAGAACCCACGCACACACGGGGAGAACATGCAAACTCCATGCAGAAAGGCCCTTGTTCCAACCGGGGCTCGAACCCGGGTCTTCTCGCTGCAAAGCGAAAGTGCTAACCACTACACTGCCGTGTGCTAATGACAATATATCAATCAAATCGTTTTAGACTGCTTAAGGGAAGTTGTTGTTTTTTTAAAAATCTGTATTCCACTTATTTAACCATCAGCCCAAGACGATGTTTGGCTTCAGCGGATTGAAAAACGGGAGGAAACACAGAGGCGTAGTCAGAAATTGATACAGACGAAGGAGTAAAAGAGCGAAAGCTCACTGGGAGAAAGCGTCAAGAGAGCTCCGGTCTTCCCTCCATCGGAGAGACGCTGATCATAGAGTGCATAGCTGTTGTGGGATCAAAGGCTTTGTCAGTCAGTGCCCCTTGACTCTGTATCCACAGAGCTGACTACAGGTACTCAGGGAGGCATGGACGCAGAATAATTCATGACCACAGAGGCTAACCCCAATGATGCTCTCACTGCCCAGAATGAGGCAGCGCATCTGGGGGTCACAGGTCTTAGTGCCACTGCTTATCAGCCCTCAGGCATGGAGATGAGAACAGCTGCTGGGTTTGGCCTCTGTTCCTCTTCTGTATTATCCATTGACACGCACATACCACACAGTAGTGTGTTTGGCACAAACACAGTCATACTGTGCAGCGATTGTGCATGGTGTAAATGACATGCTTTGCATGTATATGGGTGGGCAGGTGGGCGGATGCCTGGCATGAGATTTGTTGTTTCTACTTGTATGTGTGTGTGTCATAGCTTCCATACCCGGGGTGGCACTAAAATAAAGAAAACAGTCAAATTGCATTCTACTCACAGATCCAAGTTTCCAACAACATATGGCTGTTGGAAGCCTATATGGATACTATTTAGTCTTCTGCTGGCAGTCGCGTTACACGAGGATGATCATCAACATTCAAGCAATCAGCTAAGAGTTACGTGAGCTCCGAATGTGAGTGGGTGTCAAATTTCATTCACAGCACATGAATATGTAAAATGCTCGCTTTCTTAGGTAGTCAATCATTATTTTTAACATAAAATTAATATGTGGTAATCGGGCCGCCTGGATTTATTTATATTTTATGGCTGTAGTAGTGTCAAAAACATTTTCAACGGGTCTGTGCTTCTTTCTGCCCCTTTTTTCCCCAAGATAACTGTCACTTTCGATATCTGGCAGTCATTCAACCATTTAGGAATTACAGTACCGAGAAGCTGAGTCCTACCGTCATGACAAGTATAATGGATGCTACTTGACCATTTCCGGTGTCCTTGCAACTAAACTCTACAATACATTAGTGGTAACGCTGTGTTTCCCTGAAAATGTTCATTTCATACATTGATGCGAAATAAACCATAATCAGTCTTATGTAAAGTTAGGTGGAGTGATTGTTGTCAGTAAAATCCATTGCTTGAAATGATAAAAGTCATTCTGAATGTGCTCACCAGGTCACAGCTGTAACTTCTCCTTCCTCTTTGTTCTATCTGTGCTGGCATTGCCTTTGACAGTGACGAGCAGCTTGTCGCTCACCATGTGTGCACTCATTTGTGCCAACAGTTAGGTGAAGAAAAAAGAAAAAATATCCTGTTGTTTGCTTTCAAGAAGCATCTAACATTCAAGTGACCCCTGTCTCTTCACAATTGCTTAGTAAGGCGTCATTTTGTTTGCATGACAAGAACAACAAGTAAGAAAGTTGTCCTACCTGCAGACACAGCAGTGAGGACAAGGGGGGGATGTGGACCGTGTGTTAGGTGAAGCTAGAATACTGTAGTGGCCAAACCTGCTCCACCTTTGTCTCTACTCCATGTACATTCCTTCCATCCAAGAATTAAGCATTTTGGTGAGTGTCAGTAGTGGTTGGAATTGATCATTTTGGGGGGTAGGAAATACATGACTGACATCATTTAAAATGAATGGTTCATATTGGTTTCTGAATTATATTTCTTTGAGGTTTAATACACAAGATTCAACACCAAAAGAATTGGCATGAATGAAAACGACCACACACATTCGTCGGGAAAGACTTAACTCAAGCAAGTCCAGTCACCCCATATTTACCATATTATTATACCATGATAGTGATGCAACATTATCACAGGACACGTGCTGCAGTTCAGAAAGGGGAAAAAAAAAAAAACAATGACTTTTTGACCTTGTAGTTCCTCCTTGTTGGCCAAGCTTATCAGCTTTTGGTGAAGGATTACAGGATTATGCACAGATTTGTATCGCAGAACAGGGACACCTGCCACCTTTCTCTTTGTACTTTCATCTTCTTCTTGACAGGAAAAAGTCCCATGTTCACCCATTATAACATCGCTCTCTCTCTCTCTGCTGTTGTTTTTAGAAATAAATGAGAGGACATGGGGAAACTGAGCAAGTGGGTCAGGATAGGTATGCAGTGTAGAGAGTGGTGTGTGTGTGTGTGTGTGTGGGGGTGAAGACACAGGGGGTAAAAATAAGGGGAGAAAGAGAAAGGGCAATACACTCAGGAACAATAATTAAGTTGAATATGGTGCATGCCCTCGAGGATACATCCGATTCAGCACTTTGCATTTTGATGGAATGTGTTATAGCACGGAAGCCACTTTATTAATGAGTTTATTTATGTGTGGGTGGATGGCATTCGCCCTGACTCGGCGACACGCTTGGCCGGACTCTTCCTCATAGTTGCAAATTGCTGGCAGGGGGCAAACAAAGGTGACTCAGGGTCACATCAACTCAGTGTACTACAAGCTGTGGAGACCAACCGTGTAATGATCAACTTATTTACATAATGTTCGCTCAATGCACCCAATCATATAGATTTGCATGGGTTCCTTAATTGTATGCATTTGTGTAACGAGTACGACCATTTTTTTTAGGGATTTGAGGTCCTGGGAAGTTTGACCGTGGGTCAGCGGCATGTTAAATTAGCATGTCATAAATTTAACACAGGATAACTAAAGGAAGCAAGTGGGATTAAATTCTAAAGTGGTTTATTTTTGGGGAAGAGTTAAGGCGACCAGTGCTGGGTTTATAAAAAAAAATGATAAAGACACTGCAAATATGTGAAAATTGCTTCTGGACAGGAACCGTCTATCTTTTAAAATGCTTTATTAATTGCCCTATCATAATGGTCTCATGTGAAAACTATTGGAAAACTCATTTAGTGAAAATTGAAGTTGAAGTTTTACAATAGTGGTGCATTTCTTTATCGCCTCCCTCCTCTTTGAAGTTCAGGGGTTTGTACGCTTCTTAATAAAGGCTGGGTCTGAGCTGTTAGCATGCCTCCCCGGAGAAATATATTTGTGGGGAAGTTTATGAGGCTACTAGTCATAAACATTTAAGATGGAGCTTTTAAGGCTGTTTGCTACATAAGCACATGTATTGACTTGGATAAGGTGAGATTATCGAGTGCTGCATCAATATAGTCCTTCCACCCTTCATGCCTGCTTCTCCTCTTTCTCCCCCATCCTGTCGAGCATGCTACACATGTCTCTTGTTTTCATTCACTCCCCATCGCAGTCATAAACACGGTGGCAAATGAGTCATTTGAGCTTTTGAGGGTTGAAGGTGTTGTGGTTTGCCCGTGCTCGCGTGCACTCGCATACCCACCGGCACACATCAACCCCCGACCTCACGTATGATCATGTGTGAAATGGTTTACCACACTTGAGCTTGAAATGACCGTCACATTTGTGAGCAGTGGCGAGGGATTTCAAATTCGATTGGTCAGTGCTTTGCCCCATGTCTCTAGGGCTTAATCTGTAACCAGATGAACACACATTCATATGAGAACCTGTGTCAAAATGATAAAAGAGCAAGAAAAGGTTCTGTGTGGTACATCCAAATCCCTTTTACTCCCTTTATATTAATTGCCCCTCTTATTGGACATAATTTAAATAATGATAGGCTCCTGGGTAATCGGTTCCACCATTAGAATTGGGACGTCATTCATTTAAACCCATTCAGCCGGCATTTTAAATGTGCTTACTGATAAATATGTAACCGTTTCTGTGTTTCAATCTTTTCCCAAATGATGTGTTCATTAGTGTTGGGACAATTGTACTGCTGCAATTTTGTGTCACTTATGCAATTGTGGATAGGTTTAAATGTGACTTGAACACATCTTTTATATGCTTTTTACGATGTATGACATGACATTCACATTTCAACTTCCAACTGCTCTAAGATCCACTTGCTTTATAGCTTAAAATGTACCTCCAGTGTTTGATGAAGGGGGAAGGGTTTCATTGGACTGACCACACAGATAGATGTTAACAGTCTGAGAGGGACTTCTTTGAGGATGCCAATATCCTGTCACATTGGTCTGAAGTGACTCCGCCTCTGGTCTCAGGAGAGAACATCAATTAACAGTTTACAGTTCAGCTATCTGCTCCATGGTTAGAGCCATGTTTTTGATCCACATCTTTCGGTTTAACACTTGTAGTTTTTGCTAGTTTGAGCAAAGATCCCACTGTTGCCCTGCACGACAGCTGAAGAAGCATTCTAGATTTTTCCACAATCATAGTCAATCCCATTTGTCACCATCACCACTGAGTTGGAGAGGTTTTATCTAAAAAATAATTTAACTAATTGTAGAGACTTTAGTTCGTTGCAGTTTTGTGGAACCTTAAAACGACGAGAGTCAAATGAATTAAATGAGCTTTACATAAGATTTATTAGGTTGTTTTATTGGTAGTCGGCGCACAGCAATAATATAAGAAAACAATTAACGTTGACTTGACCGTCAAATAAATCGTTGTGTTGGTTCCTCAGGTTGATATCTTGGGGGAAAATAAATGAGGCTGCCTTTGATGTATTTCAATGCGAACACTTGTACTTTAAAGCAAATTTCAAACATTCAGACAAGACGATTTTGATGATGAGTCATTTTTTAAGCGGTGTACCCAGACCAACTTTTCATTAATTCCTTTCACCAGCCGCATGATGGAGGTGTTAATAAACCGAGGTTAGATCATGTGCTGAAACTTACAGATCAGCCATATGCGCGTCACTTTTGTTCTCCACGGTGATTATTTTTTTCCTCATGTTTGTCGCCCAGAAAGATAACCTTTACATTTATTGGCCAGCAGCCTTGGTGCCTCTGGCATCCTTCCTGGCTTTAATTAAAGCTGTAATTGTGCAGACAGGCTCTCCTCTCATTATATCTAATCTATTCTTTCAACCTGCTCGCTGTCCCCTGTTCAATTAACTCAACTCACTGTTGTGGAGGCAGCATGTTTGGTGAAGTGTGGGATGAGAGGGAAGTAAATGAGCTTAGAACCAAGAGCTTGACGATTTCTGCTCCGACCACGCTGACCTCAAGTGCTGGTTGCCCGGTCCTGTGATCTGTTTGAAGTCACAGTGTCAGTGTCAGACACAGGCATTTTTAAAAAGGACGGCAACGACATATTATTTTTCCAATGGACAATAATTGTCACACAAGATCAAAAACAGAAATTTTAGGTTGCTTTAGAGGCACACATTCATCAACGGGCAATGTCGTCACAATAAAGATATCCACTGAAGTCTTTATAGAGACTGCGTCTTGCATATTCTCTCCGACGCTTCGCGTGAAACAGATGTTGTCGATGCAAGCTCTTCTGTTTGTGTGTGAAGCTTCTCAAGGTCAGGCCTCGTTCACAGTTGCTACTGTGAGTTTTAGTTAAAGGTGACCCTAGATGGATGGGATGGAATAGAATTCTAAGATCTATATCTACAGACTAATCTGTGGTCGGCTCTCTTGCACCAGATTGAGAGAGCGAGCCACACTGGGTGGTGTAACATTTTATAAACTCAAGTATCGGAAGTAATCCCTCATTTGTAAAAGTATTGTTTTGAGTGTCCATAATTTACCTTTCTCGTTCATTAAAAATAGCTTTTCACTTTCTGCTATTTAAAGTGATTGACATCTGCGGTGACATTTTGGGTCAAAGGAATAAGTGTAACATTGTGTATTTTTAATTGGGTTATGGCATAAGAAACATTAACAAAAGCTCTGTTTTTAATTAAACCAAAGGCCAGATGTTTGCTATACCCAGTGGTAACAAGAAAACATCACAGCCGCCTCCACAAATCTTTTGTGCAGTCAGGTATTGTGCCAGTCTGTCGCAATTAAGGGCTGTAAACAGTAAAAATGCCTCAATTATGTTCTTTAGAATACCGGCGCCATTAAAGCCCAACACAAACCTCTTTTGTTGTCAGACAATTACATTGATTCTTTACTTATTCTTCTCTTGCTTTGTCTGTCTGCCTTTTTTCTGGAATGCTCTCCAGCCACGTACCTTACATGATGACCAAAAAAATAGGATGGAGATGAAGTACAAGGAGATTATTGAAGAAAGGGAGAACAGAGAGGGAAGTCAGATGGTACAACAGATGAGACAATTACTGATTATTGTGCTGTCGTAGGAAGTCTGAGTGCACGTGTGCTTATTCACGTGGCGCAGCAAGGCACACAGAGACATGCCAACTGTTATTGACAGCCTGCGGTAGGATTAACGCCGCACTTACTCACTCCCTGACTCTTACCTACCTCACCCTTTCTAAAGAACCAGAGTCCTTTAAACAATTTGTATTTCTCTTTGGCGTTCTGCTCACCGGATCGTACACAGGTGAATGAATGAATACATTTAGCGTGTAACGTGGCAACAAGCACAAGGGAATATATGAAATGCAGCATCCGGATACAGAGTCAGTGACACTGACTTTCAGCAAAGGGAAGCAGTGCCCTTATAGCTAATGTCTCTGTTGTGTACCAGAGATGCTTAGAGGTCGAAATTAAACATCGCAGTTGACCCTGATGTCCAAAGGTGCCGGTTTGTGAAATAAAAAAAAAAAAATACATATTGTTAATTTTAGTAGGCATTATTCAACATGGCAGACAAGCTATACATAGCTATATGGCGTGGCTTTGTGGCCTCAAGTCAAGGCACTTTACCTCGTTAAAAGATCCTGTTTAATAATTAATTGGGTCCATCAGCGTCAAAGGCAGCGATCCATCGATTCCCGAGGAAGCCACGTCTTCCATGAAGTAATGTTGCCCTGCTTCACTGAAGATTTATTATCCCTGCGACTTACCAAACATGCAAAGACTAAAAAGTCAAATGGCAATTATGCCGTGATGTGATGTTTACCCTCACGTCGTCCTTGAACACTGTATTTTAGTAGAAATAGTGGTGTTTGTTTTTAAAGGAGGGTGATTTGCAGAGATCCAATACCAATAGAAGCAGGTTTATTTTACTTACTGAGAGGAGGGAGAAGATGATGGGAGCCTCGAGAACTGTTGCTTTGCTGTCAGCTCGGACCCTTGCTGCGGGGTCAACATCAGTGGCATATTATATCTCTGCCTCTGGGTTTCCTCAGCAGCACCAATATTTTTTCATCCAGTTGGATCGGGCGTCGTTAATCATGCACATCTCCTTTTCCTGCCTTTGTGCCGCTTGGTGCTCCAAGCTTCTCGCCAACCTTTTTATTTCTTTGAGTCCCTCACCTCCTTGCCTGCCCTCCATGTCATCCACTTCTAAGTAGACTGACTTACATTTTTTCACTGTATATTGTATTTAGTAAACCTGACATAGTGAGACTTAAATTCAAGGTGTTTAATTGTGTGTTTTCAATCATTTAACGTTTTTTTTAGTTTGATCATATTAATGTTGTAAAGCCTCTTGAGACTGGGAGGTCACCATCTGTTTTAGTCTGCAAGCTATTTACAAACTAACCTATTCATACTCCTGTGCAGCCATGCTTACGACACACGCTTACCTCCATGTTTCATGATCATCACGGTGTCCTGAAACATGCTGGACTCCTCCTGATACAAATCTATCTCAGGTTCATTTGTAGCCGCGATGTCATGGGCTTCTTTTCATAAATTCTGGGTTGAGGTTCAAGTGAGGCTCAATGAATCATGTCCCCAATATTTTCTATGCACAGCTCAATCCACATTTCACTCCAAGAAGCTTGCAGTAATGGAATGTGGGAGATCGAAATAAGTACACACTTACACATTTTCCAGGCAACATAAATTAGAAGGTCACTGTTTAAAATGAAATGGCTGGAGATAAACGTCTTGTTGTATGTGATGGAAAAATAAACAAAACAAAACATGGACACTCTACATGAGGCCAAAGAAAAACCGTTGAAAACCCCACAGAAATACTGAGAAGGTTACTGCATTCACTGTTTATTTTTAAATGTTGTTCAAGCAGCTAACCTTGTGGACATATTTGTTGAGTGGTAGTAGTTTTTTCCAATTGTAGAAAACATCACACACTCACAGGACACATCTACTCTGTCCTGTACCCTCAAAACCAACAATGACAAGTTGCAGAAAAATATCGACGAAAACAAATCTTGAGAAATTGAATTAGTGCCATGCAATGGTCTCGTCTCCGTTGTTTTGTAGTACTTCTTGGATCACTTTCCCTCTAATATAACTCAGCTCCCGCTATTCAAACTGCTGCAGATATCATCTCCCGTAAGTGTTTGCTGAAATATCCCACAGTAACCTAGATCTAACAATAGAAAATGAAAATTGCGAGAATGGCAAAGTACTGCCAAATTGAAATTATCTGCATAATGCTTTCTGTTAATAGTTATAATGACATCTTTAAGAAATAATGCAATTCAGATTGCATGCTGATAATGTTATAATATGCCAGATTATAGCATTGCTTTGCATAATGAGTCAACATGAATTACAAAGCACAATTACTACAAAGTGATGTAAGACTGCAAATGTTTTTTGCCGAAATACCGTGTTCACGAGACCCTTTTTTCCCCCTTGCATATCATAGTATTCCCTATCTCTCTCTTTCTTTCTCTCTTTCTCCCTGCCTCTCTAAGGTTAAGAGTTAGCTTAGAGATTGGTGTTGACAAACAACTTTACATCCACTCAGAGAGCTAGGAGTTGTGTTTGCCAGAACAGAACAGGGATGAAAAGAAACAAGGAGTTTGTGTAGGAGGAGGCAGTACACACAAACAGACACTTCTCGAAGGCATAACTCTTCCTCACCTCACCTAAATCAGCGTAGCCTATTTAGGCAGCCTTTTCTGCCTAAAGGGATAAGAGCTGTGCTGATTTAGAACATACAGTATCTGGTCTTCCCTCACAGTTTTTAGTTGTACTTTGTTTCTGAGCTTTCGTTCGTTCTGGAGTGAACAAAATGTCCAGATGTATTTTTTATTTTGTTTTTTAAAGACTGTGCCATACATGGGTATCGTTGCATGGCTCAGATTAAACACACCATGTTTAATTATTAAAGGCTTGATTCCCAATGGGGCATATCTGCGGCCTGCCTTAAGAAACCAATCTCAACTACCGGCATGTATTGTTATGATTTTTAAGAATAACCCACATTCTTGAATATCTTATGTTACTGATGGGATAAAATATGCAGTGATGCAATTTTGTATTCAAAGGGCAGAGATCATTCTGCTACAAAACACTTTCTTGGCCAACTCGCATATAAACCGCCGTCTTGAAAAGATGAATCTGAAAGAAGACTAATCATTCTAATTCTTTTCTATAAACTCTTCCACTTAACTTGTCTAGTTTAGTCTTTGCACCCATTGCCTAGCTACATACAGTGGAAACGGCTAGCTGGTTTGAACTATCAAGATAATGTATGCCGCTCTCGTTAAAAAATGAAAAGGGAAATAAAAATAAACTTGGCCTTTGCACTCGTCTCTCTGTAAGATGTTTTTATCCAGTAAAAGTATCTCACTTCAAGCATACTAAATGAAATGCAAAGCTAAGCCACAGGTTGGACTTCATTCCCAGCTCCTACGTGACCATGACATTTGTCCTTTCCCAGTAAAAAAAACAACAAACATTGATCCGTGTCGAGCGGGCTGTCCACTCCTTTTAACCTAACTGCCACTGGCTCATTGTAATGCCTCCGTGTCCTACAGGTGTCATTGGACCTTGTTACTGGAGACAGGCTTGATTGGCTATGGAAGACACCTCAGCTCATTAGACTCAATGGACGCGGCGAGAGTCTCATTGTCACGGCTTTCCTCATTCGCACATTAGCCACAGATAGCTGTGATATGCCGTCGTTTGACTGGCAGGAGTTAAGTGATGGGGAATTTTAAAAGGATGATGTCTGAATGATGATGGACTGGGACCTTGAATGTGTGGGTCGTAGAATTCTTTTTCCATAAAGGGTTTTTCCCAAGTCCACCATGGCGACGTAACATTTCTTTTCTTTACCTTACAAAGCTTTATGTTGGACCACAGAATAGACGAAGCAAACACTGGCAATAGAGAGGACCTGAAGGTTGCTATACTTTTCCCTCCATGTTGCAGCCTGTAACCTCTTTAATAGGCACTAAATCATACTCTCTGATCTTTTATTTAATTAGTAGCATACAGTATACAGTATAAATCTTTTATACAGGCTGTATTTGCAGGTTTTTACATACCATGTCAATGTGCAGCCTTAAGAGTTGAAAGTATCCTGAAATTATTATTTACCATTTTTATATTCATACATATACAATTATCTTGCCCCATCAATGCCCCATAATTACATTTTTGCAAATGTGTTAAACAGTTATCTCCCAATTCTATTAACCATTGTTTGGAATTCAGGGATGTCAAACTTAAATGACCAATGTCTGGTCAAGAGGGGCTCAGTCTAGAGAAAAAATGTGTGGAAAAAACACCTGTCCAGTCGCGTGTGAGCAATACAAGCTTAGATTTATCACACAGTATTCCATTATGTTAACGCAATTAGGATATTCCTGATAATATTTCACTGAATTTCAAAGTAAAAGTGTTTATTTTCATTTAGAATGATGTGTACTTCACAATATAATCATTTTTATGACGCTAAATAAAACTATTATTATCAAAAACAGACAGAATTACATACAAAATTAGATAGATAATAGCGTGGGCGACTGTAATTAAAACACAAAACAAACATATACATATTCATGTTGAATGTAATGTGCTGATTGCAACTAAATGTCTAAAAATATTGCTTTCCATCATAACATGGGCCGCATGTAAGCGACCGGAGGGCCGTAAATGGCCCGCAGGCCGCCTGTTTGACACCTCTGGTTTAGATCTTGACTGGTGTCTAACTATGCTATTATACGAGAGTGTGTCTTTTTCTCCAAACACCCCAAAATACAATGAATTATAAATCATTATTCACTTTTAATAGTTGTATCGTATATGATTTTACTCGCTGCGCCTTCACTGTTTTATGAAGCGCTGCTGATTTAATATACTGTGTGATCGTCAAGTTTGTTGTCAAATATAGGAGACTGAATTGGAATAAGGGATTCTGTAAGAGATGAACTGTCGTGCTGTGGAGCTAGTGTACTAATGCCACATTCTCAGCATTACTCGTGGGTAGATCGCTGACAACTGAGTGGAGACTGACAAGGCGTGTGGGCATAGAAGCCTCATTTGAGCCCTCGGTTTCATCATTACTACCATACGACTATACCCAGGTCATTGACACCCGGCCTAACACCTGTCATGTTGCCACCTTGATCTTGTGACTGATTCAGCAGTGCACCGGTTGTTAACAGCTGGGGCTGCAGCCCTTCTTTTCCCGCAGTTAAAAAAGCTGTATAAATTCACTCATGTAACTCATCACACGTCGATGCCTCCATTCTTCCCGTCCCTCTTTCCCTTTTATTTTTCCTGTTTTGCGCGCTGAATGGAAGCATCTTCGTCACACCACAGTTGTCAACCTCCTTTTTGTCAAGGTCGCTGAGGAGAGGCTCCCAGATGATTGTTGTCACCTGTTTTTTTCCCATTTTCCCCCCTTTTTCTCTGTGATGAGCTGGTTGTGCTGACAACGTACAAGGGATTGCACAAAGCAGCATTTGTTCTGCTGCCATGCTAATCCTATTCTCCCTGACTGCAAAGTGTTTAGTCAAGTCATTGTCAGGGTGCTAGCGGTGATTTGCAAAGGTTGTGTACCTTAATTAGTTTTTTTTTATGGGCTGAGCGTCATGTCCTGATCACTTGGCATCAAATAATCTCTTTTAGTTTTGCCCATAAACTTCACCGTTCTTTATATACAGTAAAAGTGGCGACAATCGCACACTCTGGCTGACTGTGTGTGATTAGGCAAACTATCCTCGGCTTTCATCCAACCTTGCAAAAGTTTGACACCCCTTCGATGTGTTCATGTTCATCCCTTTGTATACCATAATGCCCAACAGATCACCTGTGATTCTCCACTACCCTTCCTCTCCTAGATTACATTCTCCACACTAAAGTGCTGGTACATCCTCCCTTTTGGCGTCACTCCTCTTTCCCACTGTCCCATACGTTCCCAGAGGTGACGGGTAATGAATGAGGACACTCATTGTTACGCCGGCGAAAGCAAACCCATGCATTTTTAATCTGCTCTGACGTTATTCTCAAGCCCTCCCCTCCCTCTCTCGCTCTCTCTCTCTCTCTCAGCATCCTGTCCCCTAGCCACAGTTTGATTCACACCCAGAGGAAAAAGCATTTCACCAGGGACCGCAGGCTAATCTGCCCCACGTATGTGCAGCCTGCTGAGTGACAGTGTGTGTGTGTGTGTGAACAACAGGCCACCTATGCAGTGTAGCTGTGCTTCATGGTTACACAGCGTGTGCCAGGGCGTAGACTGAAGATTTGGTCCAACACGTGGAGAGATGAGCCGATACCATATTCAGGATCGGTCGAATACTGATCAAAATCACCGCATCCAAATACTCAGGCTTAGTCTTATCTTGTGACCAGAATGTGAGGGAGAGATGCAGTGATCATGTGAGCTATGTAGAATTATGGTAATGGTAATTTTTTTAATGCTAGAGCATGAGTGAGTGCTCCATCAAAAGAGAGGCATAGTGAGCTCGTATTGAGTGAGCGATCGAGCGCGTGTGTCTGTTAACGTGACTGCATATATTCTTAGTAGAGCTGTTACGATTATTATTCACTAAATGAATTGCCAACTATTTTGATTGTCGATGAGTTTTTCATTATTAAAACAAGATTTATGATTGTTTCAGCGTCTTAAATGTGAATTTGTTCTGGTCTCTTTGCTCACGAGACATTTGAGAACATTGTCATTTCCGGGTTTGACAAACACTGATTGTCATTTTTCGACATTTTCTGACGTCTTATGTACCAAATGATTTGGATTGAATGGATCATTCCTGCCTATATACTACCACAGTTCTTCAGCCAAGCACTTGGTATGTGTGGTGTAGCAGTGAAAGGGTTCCTTAACGTTCCATTGTTTCTTTGCATTTTTGGTATGAACCTGTAATAAGAGTCATTTCACAAAATGACTATATCAGACTGTACTACTACTATACTCAGGGCTGTGATATCGGTATCAGACTGAGTATTGAGCCATCCTTAACCGCATGTTTAATGCTGATTTATGAAACCTGTGGCAGCATTGCTAATGTCCTATTGCTAAGGAGACAACAGTCTCTTGTGTTAGCAGATCAATTGATTCGTCAATAAGACACTTGGCACATATTTAGCAATGTTGATTTTGAATATGAGAATCCCGTACGGACACTAAATGCATCCGCTCGGCTGATTTCTTCACAACTCTGTGACAAATGTGAAAATACTTTATTGACGATCTAAACTCTCTTAGGTTTAATACACAGTCGCTGGAACGCGTACTCAACATGACACAGCTCGGCGGTAACTTTTACCCTCGCTTATCTTAACGCTTGAATGCTTTTCGTGTTTTAAACTATTTTTATTACTTGAGTTTTATCATATTATATAAAATATAAATTGACTAAATTAAAAAAAAGGGAAATTAAAGCCTATGTGATGCTAAAATTAGTATTAAACAACACTTTTGTACATTTTTTGCAAGTTGTGCTGACTAAAATGGTAACTAAGTTCTAGAAAGTCAGGTAAATATATTATTATTATGTATTATTAATGGTTAATATTATATATCCACAAACTATACGAAATGGATGATACATATAACATATTTAGAGAATAGACTGATCTAAATATTGTCCATCATCACATGTTGAGTGATTACAATGCGTTCCATGACAAACTGGTGCTCTTCCTCTCTCCAAAAGTGTGTAAAATGAAGCTACATTCATCACGTTGCAGCTTGAATATCCCTCAACCTACTGTATGTGGCCTTCAGTCAGAAACTACTCAAAATATTAGTTGGTACATTGTGGCCATGATTCGCAATATCAGAGGGAATGGACATTTTTTTCGTCATTTTCATTCGAAAAACATATTTAAAATAAGAGTGCGTGATATTTGTGCACATCTGTGAGAAACAAAGACTTTCTCTTCAGTCTGTAGAATAAAATGATATTTTGACACACATTTTGCGATTTTGATCAAATTTCGATTCATTGTTCAGTGCTATGTGAGATGCTATTAGGGAAGTCATTACTCTTTTGCCATGTGCTCCATTCTAAGGAGGTATTAGTATGCTCTAAGCAGCACCGCTGGTATTGAACTCTCTCTCATTCCTTCACAGTAGAGTAACTGCAACTGGGTCTTTCCTTGATTCCCCCCTTTCCCCCTCCTCCACTTGTCACCTCACCTCTTTTCCTCGCTGATCTCCTTGTCTCTCCCTCGATTCCCTCCCTTGGCTTCCTCCCCTGCTATTCTCCCTCTCCTCGTGCTTAAAGACGGTGAATTACCTCCAGCCTTCGACAGGGATCTGCCTATAATGAAGCCTTTGTGTTTGTACTCTGAGGTGACGCCGTTCGGAAAATTGAATTGGATGTTCTCTCCCTGCTCGGTTCCTCTTACCTTCCAGCTCCCAACACGCCTCTGGCTTGCTCCATTATCCGCCGCCTTTGCCGCCACAGTGCTCGCTACACATTGCGAGCCTTGATATGTCCGCGTGTTTCTGAGCACATGCGAAACGCTTCTCGATGCACTTCCAAGACCTCGCAAATATGTGCCACACAAATACACGCATGTCTTTCCACATTGTGTCGTATGAATGCTTGGAAAACACGTGCTAGACATCATTCCAGTTTAATTCAATCTCTAGTCTCTCATTTAATGTCACTGGGCCAATGTACTCCAAATCCTCACCATACATTGGTGCTTGTGTACCTTACCTTACCTGCCTTCCTTCGTCATGTGTTGTTCTTCAGTTTAGGTCATTGTCGCTGCTGTTACTGTTGCCGTGTTCCGTCTTCCTGACCTCACCTCATTCTTTCAACTTGTCCTCCCTGCTGTCTGGAAAGCATATATCTGCGCCAACCAAATCCCATCTATGTAGCAGGGGGCCTTTTCGGGCCCACTTGCCATGCTTAGTAGCCCTATTACTAAGCGCTTTCATCTCACTTGCTTCCTCTTCAGCTGCTCCCACCTACCTTTCTCTCTCACCCTTCACTACTCTCTCCGAGTAATGGCAAGGATGAAAGGAAGAGCTTGTTTCTGTTCACTGATACCCTAGTTGGCTCGTCACCTTTCTTCTGCTGCTGTTGTTGGGTCTTAACAGTGGTTTCGTAGGTGCTAAATAAGGTAAACACAGTAGGAGGGCTGAAAGGAACATGGCAGAATACAGCGGGTGTGGGCTTATTTAGGGAGATGGAGAAAAAGAAGTGCGTGCGATCGCAGGTGGAATGTGATAAATGATATACGATGGGATGCTTTCATATTCAAAAGAGGGAAGAGGCGGTGGAGAGGACGAGGCCTGTGCTGCAGCAGAAGGCGCCCCGAAGACTGCCTGGAAATCAAGCTGCTGATTAATTGTGTACGTCGAGACAAAAGTGCACGTCACAAGTTTCGTTGTCGTCGTCGTCTTTCCCTTTTTTCGAAAATAGCATCTCTTCCAGGTCTGCGTGAATCACACCAAGGACGCAAGAGGAAAGGAAACTGTTCTCCTCCTTCTCGCCCTCAGATAGTCGTTAGTAGTCACAATACAGACAGGATTATCTGCTCGGCCTAATCGTGAAATCTTGCTTGGTCACCGCTATAGTGGTTGTGATGAAAACACCTAATTAGCAGAGCTGCTTGTCCTGAGTGAGATTTTCTCCCTGCACACTCGTATAATTAATGTACCTCGCTCCACTCTGTCCTCAGCTGACCTTGAGGAATAAGGCACATTCCTTTAGGCCTTTCATGATTCTTTCTATGATGCACTGAACACCCGGATAAATATCAGACTAGGTATTGGTTACATTACCACCGCAGTTCCTTCAACCGTTGACATGCAGACTATATACATGGGTGCTAAACTGAAAAGTGTAGCCATGGCAGAATGAAAGTGTAGCTGCTGCAGTTGCTGTTTACTCTTTTTTGTTTTTAATCCTTTTTTATGTGTTCCTGACATTCAGCAACTTGACAAAAATCCAAAGGAATCAGCTCCAGGCCAACATGTCACGTATTCACCAAATACCTCACTAAACTCTTTTTTTGACAGTGACACTTTATGTAAGGATTATAGAGGAAAATGCAAACAGGACATTTTGACTCGCTGGTTGACTTAGCAGAAAAAAATAAACCTAGAACAACAACAACAGTCGGGCTGTTTAAGCGGGCACTGGAAGGTAATGTTTCCAAAAGAGGGGGGAGAGAGGGCAAGATAAGGGGAGATTAGAGAGGAGATAAAACACTAATCTCAGCATTACATCTGAAAATAAATACAGCCGCTGTTTTGCACCTCTGATACACTGATATAATGTCAACTGCAAAAACCTCCGTTGTTATCTTGGACTGTGATTTAAACCTAGAGTAACACAGTAAGAAGCAAGTCAAATGAAAATTATACATGCTCTTATACTGAGTTTGTTTAAAATGTGCCATTACACCAGTCTTGGTTTCACTACTCTGGCTTCGAGCATTATTTTAATTCTTTCTTTCGTGGGATGGCTGTGATTCAGTGGTATGTGTCTCTCAACCAGAAGGTCGTGGGTCTGATCCCTGGTTCTGCTTGTTTACATATCAATGTGTCCCTGAGCAAAACACTTAACCCCAAGTGTGAGTGATTATCAGAAGTGTGTTGGAAAGCAGCCTTGAATGGTCATCACTGCTAGAAATGTGCTATATAGACACAGGCATTGCAGCATGAAATTGTTGGTTGCATATGTCATTTGTTGTCATTTGTTATGCTCCTATTTTCCTTTGTGGTATTTATCAATGAGTTATAGTGTCCCCTTTTCCTATATAAATACAATTAAAACTTTAAAATAAGTGGCATGGCGGAGACTTTGTCTTCATCAGACAGTCCACAGACTTCCTCGTCAGTCTTATCAGACTCCTTCTTTGCGTTCAACGTTAGTCTGATGTATCGCCAGATAAGCAATTTTGGGTGTTCCCTTGAAAACAAAAATTCTCCACCGCTGTCCTCTCGATCAGCTCTCCTCATCACGTGACGAGACTTCATTCCAATTGCTGAAATAAGAAAAGAACAAAATATGTATGTCATTTGAACGCTTTGTAACACAGGTGACACTGACAGCCGTGACAACCCTCAGGAGAACATCAAAGTTAACCTGGAGAACAGCGGGCTTTTTTTAATAGCAGTCGAGTTCCTCTTGGCTGCACATGCGGTGAATGTGTGTGCGTGTGCGTGACAGTCTGCCATGCACTCAGAGGTCACGGGTTCCTCTCTGCGTCAGTGAGTAATCGATGCGCCCATAAACCAGGAGTAGCTATTGTGAGGTGCCAAAATGTAGTCAATGTAAACACACAAAGGCAAGCGTGCAGCATTTACAGCGGCCCATTGCCAATTCACTGCACACGACTCTGGCCTCTGCTATGATGCCAAATCAATAGGTGAGCATATTGACTTCCTTTCAAGTTAATGTGGTCATCAGCACCTTACATTTGGAAAACAAACACACACCTGCAACAACATCTTCACACCTCCTCTTGTACACAGAATATTTTACAAGGTCATATAGTGGATGAGTTTTGGAATTGATCAGTTAAACCACTGTCTTTTAGATTTTCTGTTTGCATTTGGTAGTAAATCCTGTATCACTCAATGGTTTTAGTTGCCCTCTGAGGCAGCCAGTGTAATATTGTTTATATTGCCCCCGAGGCAGTTGAGGAGGATGCAGGTTTACTTTTGCAAGTTCAGGTTGGGTGCTCACAGTATTCTGTATGTTGTTGTTGTTTTAAAGGGCATTAGCAGTGCTTACATAATCAGATCTGTATTTTAACCCCACCTACAAATGTAGCCTTTTGTCTCCTCTCTTCTTCCTCTGCCTAACCTACTTCTGCCCAGATGATTGCATATGTGGTGCATGCTCTGTCCCCCAGCTCCACGCGTGCCCGTGTTTGTGTGTAAAGGGATTTGCACACGCACTGTGTGTCACCTCACGTCTTTTCCAACCAAATTCTTGCTACTTATTTTATTCTCGAGTTTCAAAGCAGCACAGCATGCCGGCGCATGTCCCTGCTCTGTGAGATTTAGAGCTGAACTAAAGGAGACCTGAATCAATGTTTTTCAGTGCAGCATTAGTTCCATTTTTCATCAGGTATTCTTAGCAACACTGTTCTGTGCCCTCAAAAGAGGAAACACAGATGTAGAGACCCTTGATCCCGTGGGGACTACATGCAGGAAGAGCTGTGAGAGGTCTTTTGTAAGACACTGCTTTCAACCATATTGCTCAGATCAATATGCCACCATGGGGTGCACTGAGTGAATTGAGAGGCTAATAATGAGCTCAGCGAGTCTACATGGTCTGTGAAATTAAACACATTGCTCACCTGCAGCATATGCCAGTGGGCCTCGACTCTTTGTAATCATATCGGTGTCCGCTAAGCTGGAACGTATATCCATATCTGTGTGCGCCGCTTGTTTTCGGTCCCCAGGTCTTCACTGTGTATTTTTTATGTGTCTGAAGTGTCAATAAGACCTTTCATCAGACTCGGTGGGATATTGAAATCTGCGTCTGCGGTGGACACCCTCTGCAACGGTTAGTTTCTGGGTCTTTTCCGCCCACTGAGTTTATGTACTATTAAGTCTTAAATCAATAAACATGATGTGGTTGGTGATACTCGCAGGTTTGAGTGAGCTTGTCGCTAAAAGTGCAGCGGTAGTCAGTAGAATATTAACCAAAATAAATAATTAAACGTCATTACGCTCTCCTTGACGCCTCCTTGGCTGAATTTCTCAACAGCATTCCCTGTGGGAATTTCACATTTTCACAAGACGTACTTCGTTGATTGTGATTAGTTTTGGGGTTACATGTGTGGCCTTTTTCTATTCCTTACAAATAACTGTCCTCTGCTCGAAGAGAGGTGGCTTATAGGCAAATGGATCCTCGAGGTTGGCTCTAATAAGGGGCCAATATCAGGCCAGTGGTATGAGCCAGAAAATAGCTTTTTGACAGTATATTTAAGATGGTAATCGGCTGTCATTTACCCCAGCCAATTTGCTCCCAATTGCTACGTGTGCCTCAGTGTCCCTCCCTCTCCTGCTCTATCTCACTTCCTTTTCTTTCTATCTGCTGTCCCTCTTATTTTACCTGTCATTCCACCATAATTCATTCGTGATGAAAAGGCGAAGCAACCCCTCAGCTGGCAGTCAACGATAGAATATTACACTGGCTGCCACTCTGTTATTTCACTTGGTGATGGCTTCTGTAACCTAAATTTTAGAGAGGAGTTTTACAGAGGAACGGAGCACCAGAGTGATTTATTATTAGCTGTTTCCAAATTTAAAAAACGGGTAATACTGAATTTGAACATATTAATTAATGTATATTTGATTATTTTTTCCACCATTCCTATTTTTAATGGGCTTATAAAATGACAGCAACTTCTGTGTTCCTCCAAACATCCACTTTCCCCAATGTGTCCTGTTATGGTCTTGTTGACTTCTGCTGAGGTGCTTCTTCTTACTGGCCACTCAGGTGCCATTAACATGCAGGAAAGACGGGATGGCTGCTAACCACATACAGCTGCTAATGGGCCCTGTTATTTGTTGGTGCACATTTTTTTTTTTTTTAGAGGCAATCAAACGGTTGCAAACACAGCCATAATTGAGATGCAAGCACAATGTCTCTTGTATGCATAGGTATTAAAATTGATAATTGGTACTTATAATTCAAATTTTGTTAAGCATAGCAGGGATGCACTAGGCTGTATATTTAAGTCTTTGTTATTCCAACGCATCCTGAAAGCTACTGGGTACTACTCAGCACAATAAATCAAATATATATAGAAAACAGTGAACAACTCTTATTTTTATTTAAGTAAATTTCCATTGTGGCTAAAGAAAAGCCCAGTTGTACCTTTATGATCTGCTCACAACCAGTTGCTCAATTGCCACACAGTGTTGGTGGCAATGATGTCTGATGATTGGTTGAAGGAAGAGTTGGAAGTTTGTGAGAAAGCAGGAATCTGCAGAAGCACTGTCCGGCAAGATGAGGATGAGGGCAACTTCTCTTTAATTTCCTCTCTCCTCCTCTTGTGCTTTCTCAAGCTCACTCTCTCTCTATAACTTTCCACGTCTTCCCTGCATCTTGACTCAGTCGGTCACTCTCTCTCTCTCTCTCTCTCCCTCTCTCTCCGTCTTTCTTCTTTTTTGTTGCCTAGATAAGGCCAGCAGTGCTGCAGGCTTGTGGGCTGGTTAATTGGAATTGGACAGTCTTGAGGCTTGGCCAGTGAGCCTATAGTGCTTCCTACACTGAAACATCTCGAGGCACCAAGGCAGCCACACGCCTGCTGCTGGGCACGTAGACTCAAACACACATGGCCACATTCTCACTTGCCCTCAGCATATGTTAACATTGCCTGCATGCAAAGCAAATAGTAACACTTAGGATTTCAGAATCTTACTCAAGGAAAACTCAAAAAGTTCCCCGCAAAGACGGCATCGTTTCAGGAAATATCTCCGTCCACGCGGAACCCCCTGAAACGACTCAAAACACTGTAGTAGATATGCAGAAGATGTTGTCAACATTAGATATAATAACAGAAACGGAGACAGAAGTCTGTAATAATGTGTTACCTAGAGCTTTTTCTCTAGGTAAACGATAGTGCAACCCTTCTTGGTATCTTCCAGTGACATATTGTCCTGCCCCGCTGTTCAATTGATCACATGGAGCACAACTGTATGTATGCTGTAACATACATGCAAGAAAAGAAATTAGAATTACAATTTCAGCACTGGCCAGAAGTAGGTTTGAGTGGGGCTGGTGATCGACAGCTGGATACACTGAAAGAGAGAGCGAGGGAGATAAAGAGAGGGAGAGTGTGGCGGTAGGAGTGTGATGAGAGCTGAGAGGCATTATGAGGAGGTTAGTGTCAAAGTGGGAGGGGAAAGGAGGATGGAAGGACTAGTGAAAGAGGTATTTGAAGCTTGGTTGAGCAGGGAACCATATGGTAATGTCGCAGTCGAAGTGCGAAAACTCCCCGTCAGTCTCTATTTCCCTGTTTCACGGCGTTGCCGCGACATCACACTGCAGCATGATGAAGGTATCTGATGGCAGGCAGGTTTCATGGCAGAGTGGAGGATGAGGTGTGTGTGTGCACATGTTGCGGCATGTCACTGCGACTGCATGGCGCAGTGTCAGTGATGTCATCTTTCCTTTTCTTTATTCATTTTCTCACCCGCATGCTCAGTTCCCCCCCCCCTCTCTTCCCTCCCCTCCGCGCTCGCTTTTGTCGGCCATTTTGTTGACCTGACCGAGGATGTAATAACGCCTTTATGAGTAATTTGCTAACGCCGAGAGGCCCATTCCTTCCAGCCCTCTGCTGTCGCTGCATCATGTGAGGCAGCGAGTGTGCGTCTGTATGCCTTCATGTTTCCAGGCTGTCTGCATGTCATCCACAGTCCACTGTGTCTTATGTCTACAATTGATTTGCAGCTAGTCACAGTCGTAGAAAACAATCTCTCCCACACAGACCCAGCGCCTTCAATACTGCCAGCCACCGCTTATTGACTGAATGATATCGGAGAACTTTGGGTGACCTCGTATTGCAAAAATACAATAATGCGTAAAATATAGTACGCAGGTAGAGTAGTAAGTATTTTTTTTCACTAAATACCCATTATTGCTCTGTTTGTCATCTCACCTGCCTCTTCTTCACGCGCTTACAGCATTTCAGCTTGTAAAGAGAAGTCATTAGCTCCTCCCGATTCATCCCGTCAAGGTGTCATGGTAACAAGAGCAACAAGACGTCCCACTAAAGTCATTATTAATCTGGCTTTCACAGAGCCAACAGCAAGGCTAAAGCCCCTTGATCTGTTTCATTAGCGGCTCCTCATCGGGGCTAAGTGCAGTAAACACCAACAGCCAGAGCAAGTCACTCGCAGCTTACAGCTGACGAGGCTGATCAAAGCCAGTAGTCTGATGGAGAATAAAGGCGCGGACTCTCACCTCCATGTTTTGCTCGTGTGGCCACATGACTGCTTTCCCAACACTGATAAGCTCACCTTCTTTCTTTTTTTTTTACATTATCGGGAGCTTTTTTTTGTAGGACTGTAGGACATGTAGGGAGTAGAGGGTTAAAAATGAACAAAGCTTATATTTACAGCATTGATATTTCAATCTTCTCTTCCCCTCATCTCGCCGTAGTCCACGATATTTAAGATGTCTTGACACTGGCCTCCTCTTCCCGTGTTTCTTCGTTTTTTTTTCTCCTTTTTTTCAATTTTTATTCTCCGTCTTGACCAGAAATATTAAAAGTGGCTCAGCATGCCTCTCTGGTTAATTAGAGCACAGCAACGACAGCAGCAGCCTCATGCTGATGGATGGTGCACTGCTGAGCTTCTCACAGGCTAGGATTAATGACTCCTGCCCGACTAGGATATTGTGTGTATGTGTGTGTGTGTGTGTCTGTTTGTTTGCGTGTAGAAACTGTGCTCATAATGCATATGAATAGGTTTCTTTATGCACAGGGAAACCGTTTGCATGTGTAAATATTTGTGTGAGTTACACCTCTATTATCATTCTTCTTGATTATTATACTGTATAAATATTTCATACACTTCAGCGGTCTTACTCGCACTTGAGAAGTGTCTCAGTGTCATATTTACAATTCTAATTAAGGTGTCTCCCCCCTTTGGAGGAGAAAGAGAGGTACGACACTGAACTCTGTGTAGCACCGGTTGGCGGTTGGAGCATTCAAGCCAGATTTCAAATGATTGTCTTTGAGTGGAGTGTTTGCAGAAGAAGGAAGATAAAAGCCTGGCACAGCTTCACACAACAGGTGGAGTGTAGTCTGTGGGGAATTTGAAGACTCGGGGACTAGGCAAAGCTACGGAAGAGATGGATTTAAATACCAAAACACACATTTATGCCAAGGAATAATGCAAGCACGTGCACAGACAGTGAATCTCCTTCGTTTACAGAGAAAAAAAAGCCTGAAATTCACCAAATAAACACAAGCAAGGATGTGTATATTCATTTCAGTGACTTTAGTGATGACCTCCATGCTAGATTTGACACTGATGGCCATGCACTGTATGTTTGAAATGTTTTGAGTTTGCTAATCATATGAATGAACTATAATGGTGGTGACCATATATGTCTAGTAGCTTCTTTCACATATTGTTTTAATCCTTTTTAGTCTTTTTTTTTTAATTTTACATAAAAAAATGTCACAAGTAATGGGATAAAAATATGAAATGGGACAGTTTCAACTGCGGTGGAAACTCTCAAAGAGCAGGAGTCGAGTTCCTGTCAAGTTTCTTTTGCCAGCACTCCTTGTGGGATGATATGAAAGGAAGTGGGCCAGTGGTGCTCGCATGGCCATTCAGTCATCCTGAGGGGATGCTGAGCTTTGCTTGGATTAGAAGTCAGGTCAGGGTGTATGAGATGGGGTGCAGATTTCTTTTTCACTCTGGGTGCTTTGCTCTGCTGCAGCGAGTCAAGCACTGTGAGCAGGAGAGCTGTCCTTTTTTTCTTCACGAAGGGATTCGAGCAGATGGATTTTATGCCAGCGGTTTGGCGGCAAATGGCAAACAGGTTATTTCTGGGTTGAAAATGGACTGAAACTGACATTTTGCATGCCATTTATAAAAGAATACTGGGGCCAAATGCTCTATAGGAGATTTTCTAGCCCACAATTGTGATAAAAATCATAATCTGAAATGCAGGCATAAATATAGACACACACTAAGTCACATTGAGTAGTCACACTCCAGATGAACAGTACTGTCACACAAGGACAATTGGCTTGGCTGAATGCGCACAGCTGCAGATGCAACTAGAATCAATCACAACCATTCACACTTACAAACACAGCCCTTGGAGCTTTAGTTATCTCTTGAGGCTTGTTATGCTTCCTCTGTGTCCTTGGGATTTAATAGTAGCCTCAACCAAGCCCGCCAGTACCCCCTAATAACCAGCAACACAATGTACCGAGGATTAACTGAAAATCTGAATACTAAATCTCGATTAGCACAACACTCAGTAGGTTCCTATACACGGCTCGGCTGTCTGTCCCCGTATACAAGCTGGAGAGTAGATTTAACGACTGAAATGTGTCCGCCGCTCCACTAGGTAGCAACCGATGTTCGTCCGACTGAGACAATAAATAATTTTTTTGTGTGTGTGTGTAGTGGTGGCGAGTCCTTTACCAGATGATAAATATCCAGTCTGATATGGGAATATTCCACATCTCGTTTCCCATAAGCGACCGAGCTGGGGTTGAAAGAAATAAGCTGATTAAACCCACGCATAAGCTTTTTGTGCTTTCGTACCAAAGTGAAAAAACTTAAATGGCCACTGGTCATCAAAACAAACCCCAAAAAAATACATTGCACATGTTACATTTAAATTGTGTTGTAATGGTCGATGAATGGAATGAGTCCTGTAATTGGATCAAACAGCAAAGAGCTGGCAATTATAGCTGTGAAATAAGTTCAAATATAATTTAGCATGCCTCATAAGTGTTTTTATATAGTCAGCTGCCTCACAACATCCATAAGAAGTCAGCATTGCAATTTCTTGTCAATAATATGGGCATCATAAAGAGACAAATAGCCCCAATATAGTTCTTCTCCCCTGTTATTTTTCTGTCTGTGCCCTCTGTTCTCCCTTATCTTTTTCCGTTGACATTAAGCCTCATTCCTCCGAGATCACGATTATGCAGCTTTTCTCTCTCTCGCTCTTTCTCTCTCTCTGTGTATTTCTCCTACCCTCCCCTCTCATCCCCATGTACGCTTGTGTCATTGCTGTTGTCACTTTGAAGTTGAGCAGAATAGCGCGAGGGAGCACGGGCGGGGCTAAGCCTTGCTTTAATTGTAGACTGTCTGTGATGGAAAATTAAATCTTGCGCAAGAATTAATGGTTTGGGATTAGGTCAAGCCCCGGGGGGTCAGGACCGGCAATCCCGATAGCTACTGACTCTCCGTTTCCCTGTCTCACGTTTGATTTAATGACATGTGCACGTTCATAGTGCGTGTGCAGGCGGTGTGGTTTATAAAATAGATTCTGTCATTAGTTGTCTAAAAACTGCGGCAATATGACAGCTTTCTAACTGCATATGAAACTGTTATGTTGAGGGTTTCAGTGCACTGCTTGAAATATCTATTGATATGACAGAGCAAGCAGATGAAATGAGACATTCATATTGCCGAGGCTCCTTTGGGAAGTTTGGAATGATGCTAAACTCAAAAAGCTTATTTATTGCTTGGCTCCAGACAAACTTTTTTTTGAAGTGTCAGCTTTCAACTGGAAAGCGCGCGTTGGGATTTTCATATATAGTGCATGGCGTCTAAATGCGGGCAAAGCAGATGAAAGATAAAAGAAATCTCACTCTTTTAAACAGCCGCGCTAAAATGCTCTTGAACATGTTATCGTGTCATTTACATTTTTTTTGTGTGTGTGTGTTTCGGTCTCTTTCAGAACGCCACCTGGCACCATGATGACGGCATCCGTACCTGCGTGAACCTTCATGGTCTGCAAGTTTCAGAATGGGTTTAGGCTAAAGCTTTGAGCACGTCACATGCTCGACTGGACACCAACAAGCTCTGATGACGTCCACTCTACAACTCGACAACTAACAACATCTGCTTTTTGGCTGCGGCTCACATTTCCTGGAAACTGCATTGAGATCTGGATTTTAGAGACGAAGAATCTATTTTCAGTTCAGGATAGACCAAGAAGCTTTTTATGAAAAGACTCTTTTACAGTTACCACATCATCCTTTTATTCTCCTACTGTTCTTTATTCCTTTTCTCCAAGTCCCAGAGGCACCAACTGATGGAGAGACAAAGGAGAGAGTCAGGATAAGGACAAGAATTTGCACATCAGAGAGAAGGGGAAACAACTCCTGATTCATCAGGAACATTGTAGAGGGGACCTCTTGTGGATTACATTACCTGCTGAGCTTTAAATCCAGTTGTTCAATATAGTATTTTAATTGTTGTTTTAAAAATCTACAGTGAAGCTAGACTCTCTGGCTCGTTAGATCTCATACAGCAGAAAGTAGAGAAAGAGGCAATTGGGAACTTTGAGTATGACAAGGGGGTTAAGATTTCTGTGTTGGCCCCTGTGGCCTCTGACCCTCCTCAGCCTGCTCAGTACAGTGACCATGCTGGAATTCGGTGGTGCACCTGGCCAGTGGGCACGCTACGGGCGCTGGGAGGCCGGTTCAGTGGGAGAGCTGAGCTTCAGTCTCAAGACCAACATTAGTAAAGCCTTGGTACTCTACCTCGACGATGGCGGCAACTGCGACTTCTTGGAGCTGCTGATAGCTGGCGGACGCCTCCAGCTGCGCTTTGCCATCCATTGTGCTGAGCCGGCCACTTTGCACATGGAGACGAGGGTGAACGACGACCGCTGGCACATGGTGTTGCTCACGCGCAATTTCCGCGAGACGCTTCTGATGGTGGACGGAGAGACGAAAGTGGCTGAAGTCAAGTCCAAGAGGAAGGAGATGGCGGTGGTCAGTGACCTGTTCGTGGGTGGTATCCCGCCCGATGTGCGCCTCTCCGCGCTCACGTCCAGCACAGTAAAGTACGAGCCACCCTTCCAGGGCTTAATTTCTAATCTCAAGGTGGGGGAGACGCCTCCTATTCTGTTAAATAGCCAAGGAATTCAGAGCGACCTGGAGTACCTCTGCACCAAACAGAACCCATGCTTCAATGAAGGGCTTTGCTCGATTCAGTATGGAGAAGTTCACTGTGACTGCACCCACACCCGCTTCAAGGGGAAGTACTGCAAGGAAGGTAAGAATCCATCATATAATACCAGCTTCACCCTGATTTGATTTTTGGTCTGTGACTTAATAGTAGGTCTGATGCAGTGTCGCTGCCTAGAGGAGTATGTTAATCTGACTAGAACCATTTCCTCCGCGTGATGACTTCAAGCAATTATTTTTACGCGATGCTGGTTGCAGAGATCTGCCGTGTATGAATGAATCTCACAGATCACAAGTGACTTGTTTGATTGGCGTGGGACAATGCCATGTTTTTCTAACAGGTTTATAAAAGCTGAGGTGTCGGGGCCCGTATTGTTTACGGAAGAAGCTGCTCGAGGCAGTCACTTTTCAGACTTCTTCTACCAAAGGAATTCTTTAAAATGTCTTCGCTTGAATGTTTTGAATGAGGGTTTGTTGGACAAAAAAAGCTTTCTTAGGATTATGCGACTCATACAATGGTTTCCCGCATTGCTCAGGTGCTACTTTAAATTTGCCTGGGATTTTTGTTGAAAACAATACTTAACATCAAAGGTGCTGCATAGCAAAACAGAATATCTCAAATGCAGAATCGCACTGCATTTCACTGGCTCTCTGTACCGCCGTTATCTCCGTCTTTCCATTTCTCCCTCTTCTCTTTCTTTCTCTGTCCGCTTTCCAAGTCTGTTGTCTCTGGAATACACTCTGCTCTTGCCTTGGTTTGCTTCTGGATTGTGCCCCTGTGCTGTCAGTTCATGTCAAACTCTGTTTTGTTTTAAACTTTTGGCTCCCTCTTCTACTGACACATCCCATTTCCATATCTGTGGTTTTCCCCCTGCCCTTCACATCCATCCATCTCTGCATTTCTCTTCATCTTGCTGCATTTCCTTTGCCTGTCTTGTACCTTGTGTTCTCAAGGCTATCTGGGCTTTCCATCTCTCCTCCTTCCTCCCCCCCCTGTCTCTCCCAAGTTCACTCCCTTACTCCACTTATCTCTTTTTCACCTTTACCCGCCGTCAGCACTTCGTACTCCTGCCTCTCCTCCTTTTGCACTTATCTGTTTCCTCTTTTTTGTCTCTGGATCTCCACATCTTACTTATGAATGCTCTAATTTCCTTTGCAGCCATCGGAACCCTACACGTTTTTCCTTCATTATTTGGAACAAGATACCTTCCTTGCACGCTATCTCTTTTTGTTACTTCTTCATATGTATTACGAGTGTGGAAAAACATTGTTTAGATGCGTCGTGATTGGGCCGTGGGAGCGATTTTGAGCTGATTCACAAATCATCAAATCGCAAGGCGCACAAAGATTCCCACCCCTTATATATATGTATATATGTATGTATGTATATGTATATACATAAGTATCTTGTAAATATCTCATAATATCACTATCCACATAATTAGACCTTTGCCACTTGTTATTTCGTAGCACTCACAGGCTAAGTCTTGTCCATGAATTGCTTTTGATAGATAAGGAGTAATGCAGATAATCGGCCTGCAGCCACAATTTTGATCAAGGCCTAAATTATTTTAATGTATAACGTCTAGAACAATCCTTGACACTTCAGCTCGAGAGTCTACATTGCTCCGTCTTTTGCTCTCCGGAGAATCAAATAGATACACAACCCTTCATTTCTTGTGGATTAGTTCTTGCCGTTCTGAGTCCCCGTAGCACAGCAAGCGATGTCACTTTTGGACGGCAATATGGGTCTGTCTGTCTCTCCGTGTACCCCCATCTCTCTCCCTCTCTCTCTCTCTCTCATATTTCACAGTTCCTTTAATTCTTCAAGCCCTTTCTCTCTTTCTTTCTGTGTGCTATGTGTCAGATTGCTGTGCACTTGCTGGAAGCAGATACTGCTGCCTGGTTCCTGGCTAAATTGAGAGCAGAATACCAATGCAGAACTACAGTGACTGCAGGAAACATTTGTCCTTTTGAAATGGAGAGAGACACTTTGATAGAGAGCGAGTCAGAGAGAGAGAATGGGCATGGAGGAGAGATGAGAATCAAAAGGAAATCGAGGAGAGAGCAATGGCTGATCAACAGTGGGTAATTGAGAGGAGGATGAGAAACGCAGACAGCATGGAGATATTCATGTGATCAGTGTATTTTTAGAGATGTTCTTGGGTTTAAACACCGTAAATTGGGTCATTATGGCTGCCAGTGCGGCAGTGTATTTATTCCTTTTATCAAACCCGTGGGTGGGAATGTAAAGGTCTCTCTCCTTCAGTTTAGTTGGTTTTAAGACATTTTTGACGTCTGAACTAGCAAATCCACGTCGAGCCGCGTTAACTCTGCGATGGAAGGGATGGAAGCTTGGCTCGCTCGTTTCAGATGGGAACAGTGCTTCATTTTAATGATGAGCTGCGGCACTGGCATGATTCACGATATACTACTAAACAAATATACTGCAATCTGTATACAATGGTATAATCCTGACAACCAGGTACTTTTTTATATATAATTTAACTGTTATTGAGACAAGATTTATCATTTTTTAGCTCAATGCTATGACACAAATGTGCTGATTAGGCTGTGAAAATAGTGAAGAACTGTGAAGGTCAGTGACAGGGGTTTGGGCTACTGTGATGGATCCACCATACAGTATCATGGAGATCTACTACCTTTATATCCTTCTATCCTGCGTTTCAATCTCTATTCAAAAATCCACACACGCCGAGTGTTGGATGAAGAATATTTGAATTGAAAGGGTTTTAGAATTTAGCTTCTAATCTCAGCACAAGAATAGGCGATATGAAATCATTTGTGTTTGTTTCTGGTCGAAGTAGCTTATTGCGGGCAGTGCTGAATTGATTTAGTTTTATGTTCACTTGTGGATTGTTTTTGTTACTGTTACAAAGCTTCTGATTAGCATTTAGACACATTAAAAGGAAAAAAAAAAGAAAGCATTGTGCATTGATTTATTAAAGTAGGAATAAAAAAAAAAAGAAGAAAACTGGCATCGTGGAAAAGACGAAATCCCAGATTTTATAAAGGAAATATTAATTTAAATTTAAAGCAAGCTCACTTTCTACCTGAAGCATTCATGAGCTTGTATATTGCTCATAATCATAGCTTCTGCTCCCACTTTGAAGTAGTTATGGGCAGTCCTTTTTCTACTGGGGGTCGTAATTAAAGCCTCTTTGTGGGCCGTTGTTTTTATAATTGATGCTGACCCTTTGCTCAATTTTCTGTTGACCTGCTAATGGCAGTGCAGGGCAAGGCAGCTATGAGCTCTTAGAGAAAATGTCTGCCCACGATGTTAATAACATTCATTTACTTAACAAGCTGAACCACCGTTCAGGTCTGCTATTGAGGCAGGATATGAATCTGACTTAGTGCCTTTAAAAATGGCACATGCACAGTAACAAGGCACATCATTAGAATTCAGTGAAAACAACAAATTCATTTGGTCATAGAAAAGAAGGATATATGGTACAACGACATTTCTTGGAACAAACTGGACTTTAGCATAAGACTAAACCTTGAAATCAGCATATATTGAGTTATTGAACTGTTCAGTAATTTTCCTGTATCAGTTTGCAAATGAACCAGTCAGTGAATTGAATTAGTTTATATTGATCGCTTTAAAGGAGCTATTTGTAAATGTTTGCTCTCACAAGATAGCCAACAGCTGTGTACTTGCCAGTCTGGAAGAAACATTGTGAGTTCAGCATAAAAGTTCATTCCTTTACTCTCCAAGAGCTTTGTCCAATATGATGGACAGCAGTGTTGAGGTTAACTCTCTGTTTGCTTTTGTCACTACTTTTCTTTCTGCTGGAGCTCTGGTTAGCGCGCTGTCCACTCTGCATGAAGAAAGTCACGTAGGTTTCTGGTCATTTCCAAAGCAATACAAAAAAAAAAGAAAGAAGAACATTTTGTCACATTCTTATTTGTATTTATTTATTAATTTATTAATATTTATTTGTATACATTTGACAAGTCAAGCATTTTATGTGCCAGATTTTCCACACACAAGTCCATCCCAAAAATATGTTTGGGTGCTAAACTTGAAAGGCTGTTTTTAAGCCTCAAAATGTCCGTCTTTTGTGCTTATTTTAACCGTATAAAGGCCAGAAAATGTTCTAAGAGTCAGTGCTTCTTTTCCAGAATAACTTTCAATATCTAGCAGTTATTAACACTTTACTGCATGTTAAAATATTGTATTAAGAATAAATGTTTTATTTAAAAAAAACATTGTAGTTGTACATGAACACCAGATTCTGCTTGTTCAATTTGAACTTTGAACAGTATAAAACATATTTTAAGTAACATTTCTTTGAGGCTTTGTCTCAATGTCCAAAAACATGCGTTTTCTCCAACTCTCTCCTCTCCAGTGACAAAGATGCTGATTTGCCGTCTTCCTGCAACAGTGTGAGTGAAATTACTGTAATAACCACATGTTGACTTTCACTTGCAACCGTAGTTGTGTAACTACGGTAATGCAAAGTATCCTCCGTGATACACTCGCTGTTAAAGGCTCAAGTTTCCAGACAAGCAGTAAATTTGATGTTTATTGTTTAACTGCATTATATATATAATGCATATATATAATATATAAGTGAGGAGCTCACTGCTTATTACTGCTCACTACTCTCAAATTCATCACTTTTTATATATCTAACTATATGTATATATATATATATATATATATATATGTATGTATATATATATACTGTATATATATGTATGTGTGTACATATATGTTGGGGAAATGGCAGAATCCTGGGTCCCTGAGGAGTCCAACAGTGGTGTGGACCCCCCACATGTCAGGGAGGTTGGCCCCTCTCTCTCCCTCTAAAGCAAGTAGTCATGACCTCAGGCAAGCTTCGAGCTGCAGAGCGGGAGAGACAGGAAGAGGCAGATATTTGCTCATGGAGTAAAAGGTGTCAACTACAAACATACACTACTCTTTTTATAGCCTGTGGAGATGTTTTAACAGGGTCTGCCATGAACAGATGCTGTTTTCCCCCAACGGGCCAGACTAATCTGGGTTTATCATCTGTTGTATTTCGTAGCTCAATACCGCGAACGCCCATAAACGTGACGTTTTTATACGCCGTACCGCGCTCCGTCATTTCATCTAATCTCAACATTATTAAATCACACCATTTGAGACAGAAATAAACATTTGCGCGTTAATGTCACAAACATCGTATTAATGCAAACACTGAACAAAGTGTTTTCAAAATGGCTGCATATGGGACTTCCTCAAATGTACACAAAACAAGACGTGAATTACGAGATAAGATGCCCGAAATGACAGAAAAAGAAGAACTGTCGATTGTCAACTGTCGAACATTCAAAGTGCTATAATTCCACTGAGGCATCGTTTTCAGAATTGATTAGTTTATTATTATATCTTGTGTGTTTGTTCTTAATTAGTTCTTTTTCCTTATTAACTTTCCTCACCTTTACAGAATATGGCACATAGATGTTTTCCATCAAAAAGGCATAAATAGGTGCTAATCTCGATGCTTTAGAATGGAGGTACATAGTATATGCTGTACATTGTACGCAATGGGAGTAGAGAGGGAGGCTGGACATATTCTTTTATTATAATAGATGGTGTAGGATAGTGATGGAACAGGACCGAGACAAAGAGCAGAGGACACCGAGGAGACTCGTTCATCATGATGATAATTGTTCTTCCCACAAGTAACCACAGGGGGAGGAGACAGGGAGAGTGGGGGCTGAATTTGCAGCTGGGGGGGGTCACTGGCTCATAATTGAACTCCCAATTAACTTGTCCTGTATACATAAATAAGTACTGTATAGTGCTAACGAGGGAGCTGTAGCTTTAAAGGCTATCCGAGCAAGAGCTACAGATAACCTTATCGGCTGACGGAATCCAAGCTATGACTTTTTTTTTCCGCCTTTACGAACCAAATATACGCTGATAAAGTTTAATGAACCCCCCTGTGGTTCAAGTCTTCAAAGAATTTGAATACTGTTGCTGCTCATCAATGCAGCTCTGCTCTATTTTTTATTTTTTTTTCATTCTTTCCTGGAAATAATTGCACATTAACATATAGCATACACTAAAGTAAAACTGTCAAACGCTTCTAAGCATACGTTAAAACCACAAATAATGAGCAGCTTTTTAGCTGCGGCATAGGAGAATTCCCATCTTTAGTTTGTCAGGAGTCATTTCCTTAATAAAGGACACGCCAGTAGACCCGATCAATCCCGATTAAAGCGGGTTCAAGCTGATTTCCTAAAGGAGGACACATTTAGACAGTAACAAGAAACAAGCACATCTGTCAGTCAGCCTCTCACCGTTTCCATTTGGTCAATCCCGCTCTTGTTACATGTTTTTAAAATATCTACATCATCGCACGGTGACTGTTTAGTCTGCGTTGCCTTGAAGCTCCCCCTGCCTGTGTGACCAGCTGTCAAATGCAATTTAAATTTGCTCTCTACCCCTGCTGTCACTCTCAAAGTGGAAAAGTGAGTGAGAGGTCTGGCTCACACTTCCCGGTCACATGCCCCCCGGCTATTCATTCAGTCTTTCGCTGAGCATCACTTGCAGAATCATTTTTCAAACATGATATACTGCTATTTTCTTTTCTTTTTTAGATTTAATCATTTCCTTGTTCTTGCAATGCCTGTATTAAAGCACACGGCTGGAGTACATTAGGCAGCTCATCTGATTCAACAACAAAGCAGATCAATAAGGGTTCCTGTGATGACTTGTTTTGACTCTGCAGCTCCAATGCCCTCATGTACTCACACAATCACTTCAAATTACATTTACATAGATTTTTATTTCTGAGTATCCTGTGAGTTGCTTTAAACAATTCTTCTTTTTTCTGATGCCGTCAGTGTGTCTTGGCTATTTGCGTGCACTGTTAATTAACAGACAAGTGGCTCCCCAGAAGCTGCAGTCATCAGAGAAGGGGGTTGGTTTTTTACCACACAGTCAGACCGTGCTCCATTTCAATATCCGTCATAGCATTCTGCCATGTGTATGATAACTGAGACCACTTCTCCCTCTGGTGAAATGTTTGCAATTGCAATTTCATCCATTAGTCATTTGGAGTTGTTTTGTACGAAAAAATAAAGCAGCATGAATTCTGAGATTAAAGAAACAGTCAGAATTGCGAGTTTAACGAAATAGTCAGAATTCTGAGATTAAAGTCAGAATTAGGAGTTTAAAGAAATAGTCAGAATTCTGAGATTAAAGTCAGAATTAGGAGTTTAAAGAAATAGTCAGAATTCTGAGATTAAAGTCAGAATTAGGAGTTTAAAGAAATAGTCAGAATTCTGAGATTAAAGAATAAGTCAATTCTGAGATTAAAGTCAGAATTGGGAGTTTAAAGAAATAGTCAGAATTCTGACATTAAAGTCAGAATTGGGAGTTTAAAGAAATAGTCAGAATTCTGAGATTAAAGTCATAATTCTGAGTTTAAAGAAATAGTCAGAATTCTGAGATTAAAGAATAAATCATAATTATGAGATTAAAGTCAGAATTCTGAGTTTAAAGAAATAGTCAGAATTCTGAGATTAAAGAAAAAGTCAGAATTCTGAGATTAAAGTCAGAGTTCCGGGATTAAAGAAAAATCTCAGAATTCTGAGATTAAAGAAAAAGTCAGAATTCTGAGATTAAAGTCAGAATTCTGAGATTAAAGAAAAAGTCAGAATTGTGAGTTTAAAGAAATAGTCAGAATCATGAGATTAAAGTCAGAATTCTGAGTTTAAAAAAATAGTCAGAATTCTGAGATTAAAGAAAAATTCAGAATTCTGAGATTAAAGTCAGAGTTCTGGGATTAAAGAAAAATCTCAGAATTCTGGGATTAAAGAAAAATCTCAGATTTCTGGGATTAAAGAAAAAATCAGAATTCTGAGATTAAAGTCAGAGTCCTGAGAAAAAAAAGTATTTTTACATACATGGCCCTAATGTGCTTCTGTAGTTGTGCACTGTGTCTATTACATCGCTGAAAGAATGGGTTGAATTCTCTTTAGAGGATTTAGAGATCCACGAATCACGCTACGCCTCTGTATCCCTCCTCTGGACAACATGCTTGTGTGTACTGACTCAGAAATGAGATTCACTGTAAAGCCAAGAAGTGTTGGGGTGGGGTGGGGATAACTCTATATGAGGCTCGGGCAATGTTACTGTTGACACAGATTGTGGGAACGCCATTCACCATGCCTCACCATTCCTCTGCCCACTTCTTGAAATTCCACTTCAATCAAGCACCTGCCAGCTGATCTTCAAAAAAGGACTGTAATCCTCTTCCCTTTGCCACACTAAGACCCCCGCTACTGTAACATGACAATATTGATAAATGGAGTATACAAGATTCTCATGTCTCCCACTGTGCCCCCATAGTGTATGACTTAAGCCGCTGTTGTTAAGGTTAAAAAAAAAGAAAAGGCTGCACATTGGAAAAGGAAAGGAAAATACGTTGATCATAGCATTCTGGACTCAAATAACCCTTTGGAGACGATTTAAAGCTTAGCTGCCATCAAATGCTGATTTCTGCACAATCACGGGGGGGGCGCGCGTTCATTATTACTTTATGGATCTCTTTTGATCTCGGGCCAGTTCTAAGATGTTTATTTATTTATTTATTTATTCCGCCTTCCAAACAGACGGGGCCACCTATGGAGTTAATACAGCTCCGGCGACACCAAATTACTAGGAAATGAGGTCTGATTGCTGATGTGCCCGCTGCTGTAATGCTGTCACTCAAGTTGCAAGCTGTTTGCACTGGTGGCTCATCAGCGCTTTCCTGCCTTGCAGCTAAGTGAGACTTGACAACATCAAGGATAGAACTTCTGCTTTATTTATTCATTATGCTCCTTCCAATTTGACTTGAGCATTTTTTTTCTTTTCTTTTCTTTTTTTTTTGTAAATGAAATAACTAAGCTTTATTAAAGAGGTTTGCTAATCTGTTCTGGTCTTTAAGTCTGGGAAGGAAAACAAGATATCTGGTCGGGGGAAAACAAACGGCAACAGTTCTCTAATTGTTCTGATGGACTATCCTATGGAGGTTCATCAATCAGAGGTGGGTATTGAGATGAAGAACGCCGAGAGGAGAAAGAAGTTTTGAGAATATTGGGGCTGGTTGGCGGGTAGAAAAAAAGCTCCCTTGTATTTAGTAAGGATTAGCTCAATATCTGTCCAATACTTCTCAAAATCACTGGATCCTAATACAATAATCATGTATATCGCATGCTTCACTCTGCACTGACTGTTAATGTAGAAATGAAAATCAGCAACAGCAATTTAGCTGAGTCTTTATCATGATGGGAGAAGAATATCTTTTTTTACGAATTTGAGGAGAATTGTGTCTTTGGAAGCTTCAAATGGCTCGCTCGCACAAATAATGTGTTCTTAACGGCTTCATAGTTTAAAAGGTCTAAAATGCTAGTAATGTAGTACTTATAAAACCCAGTTTTACTTATTGGCTTTTTGAGACTTTGGTTTTATCTTTTTTTTTTAATAGTTTTATTGTATGACTTGTTTATTAGGACCCAAGCCACAAATGGCAGGGGCCGAAATGGCTCCTGGCACAAATTTGTGCGAGTAAACTATTGTTATCCTTCAGATTATTATTATTATTATTGTTATTGTTATATCCATGGTTTTCCGGTCATTGAGGGGGTTCATGTGCATAAAAACTCTTGAAACTTGGCACAGAGGTCTGACAAAAATTCAATATTGGCATAGTTCCTGGACCCAATGCGTAGCTATAGCGCCATCTATGGTGAAAACAGAGGCAAAATTGAGTTCCACCGAATTTCCTGAAACTTGCAAGATGTTCCGACCGTAACCATGGCTTCAACTCAACAGGAAGTTTGGCAATTTGCTCCCTACGTAAATGAGTGAAATCGTCTGAACGTGTTTTATTGGTTGTTCTCAGGTCTATTAGGTCTTGTGTTTTTTATATTGTATTTGTTGTCTGATGGACAGCGCATTGATTCAGCTGTTGTTGTTTTTAAAGTGCTTTATAAATAAAGCACTATCGGACATGAAAACATGGTATCTTGCCATCCCTAGTATTTAGAACGGGCCCGGGCCTCCGATGGGTCGCCCAGGGTGATACTTGTCAGGGATAATGAAACAGATTGAACAGCGCCGTGCATGCTGGGCGGCAGCACGTTGTGGTGCCAGCCTGTAGATTGTGTATTTGTTTAAAAGCAATCAGGTGAGGTATGTGGTTAGTGTGGTTCCCAGTCTGAGGCGTTCAGTCTCGTCTGTGTCTCACAGGCAGGTTGACAGATGGTATGAAAATACCTGATGGAAAAAAAAGGAACAACAAAGAATCTCACAACATGATAGAATATGTAGAATAAAACTTTCCCTTTTTTCTCCTCCTCTTCTGTACATTCAGCTCCCCTCACCGACACGACTGCTTTTTTCTTAATGACAGTTTTCGGTGTCATCAGCGTCAATATGATAATGCGATAAAGCGATGCAAGAAAACACATTCTGAAACGATTACTGTAATTATTCAGTCTTTCTGAGCTTTTCGGAGTAGTCGTCACAGTGTAACACCGCATTTATTCACAGCCACCCTTCCCTGCAAAAAAAGGACTTAATCATGCATTTCCATAAACACACAAACACATTGACACACATCTCTGGCGTCACCGCTCAGAAGCTTTGCAGGGAAGGTAAATATTGACTCACAGTCTTCTTATTAAAGTGCCTTTTGACTATTGGAGCCTGAAGAGGACACATAGTGCACTAATTATAAATGGTACAATGCCAGGGGCAGAGTGTGTGTGGTGATAACAGTTGCCCCTTCATTTTTTCTCCACTCTCTTGCCTATGTGAGCTTATGGATACAGTCAGATTGGAGTTCATTCTGGATGCTGGGAATTGAATGTGAATGTAGAAACACAGTTCCTGTGAAAATAGGGTTAATCTTGTTACACCACGAGTTCATGCCAAGTTTATACAATGAGTACAGCTTCTGGTCTCATTTTCACTGCCAGCTGTTGTCTCTGTATTCCACTAAGCCCCTTTTTTTTTTTTTTTTTGAATCATCTTTCACAGCTCAGAGATACAATAAACGTATCACTTTTTGTCTAATGCTTGTTATTATAGCTATATAGTTATTATAGTTGTTATAGTTTAATCACGGTCCGCCGTAGCAACAAAGTCGTACAAAGTCTTCTGTGTCTTTGTAAATTGTGAAGTACTGTAAAGAAATTGCACTTAGCTCATAAATACGGAAGCAAAAGCAAAAAAAAAAAAAAGAGTGAAGAGAGAAAATAAAAGAAATTACAGTCCCAAAGAGAATTGTTCTCCTGTTCGCTATTACTCTATGGTCACTGAAGCTCTTCTCCCTGGTTTAACTCTAGAAGATGCTCTGACCCCTTCAACACTTTACCCCATCGGGTCTATTACATGCCGACAGTTCACCTTTCCTGTGCAAGAGGATAATACCTGCGTCTTTTATGGTGATGTAAAGCCAGAACTGGCTTGAGTGTGATTTCATTTCCCCTGCTCTTGGAACTTCTACAGGCAGAGGCCTTGTCAGGACTTTACTTGAAAGCAATCACCAGGAACGACTGTTGCTTTAGTGTTTAGATTGAATACCAATAAATCTGACCCTCTTTATTTCCCTTTGAACACAGCATTGTGGATGAATGCCAGCGTGTAGACAAGAGAGTGGATTATCTTCCCTGGTGGACTTTTAGCTCCATGATGCCACATCATGATGCAGAGCTTCTGTCGTGAGAGACTGACTGACGCCAAAGCTATAATACTTAATTGTACATTTCCTGAGCTGTGTTTTCGTTGTTGTTGCATCTGTCGTCCATTTGCACCTGTCGTTTACACTGCTAATGAATCCGTAGGGTGAGGAGCAGAGTTTGCGCTAGAAACTATTTTTGCCTATTTTTGTCAAATCATTTATTAAAACTAAATGAAGTGAACGGATGAGATCTGCACCAAGGATTTCACTGACGCTTCTTTGACAATGAAACATAACAGCGTCGCTCGCAGGCTGGTAATGAAATATCCCTTGATTGTCTCCCATTCTGGGTGTTAATAGTGAACTATGACTGTGCTGGAAGTCTACCAGCGCGACACATTTTTATTCTTAAACGTTATTCACACACAAACATGAATGCAAGGGGAGAGAGACACAGCCGTGGCAGAATGAGCTGGGGATGTTGTCTGTTGGATAACTACTGTGATATGGCCTGGTTTTCTGCTGATGCGTGTGTGCAGGCCTGTGTGTGTTGTCACATCCTGCACAGGTGGTGGGCAGCAGGGATGGGAGCAGGCCAGTGAGCAGGTAGAATACCACTGAGGTGGAAATAACACAGACTGGACTCCTCCGCTGTTTGGAGAGGCCTGGTGTGAAATGTTGCAGGTAATGTTGACCGCACACTGTTGCTCCCCCTGAGCTGGAAAATAATCTGGCGCAGGTGTGTCCGTGATTTTGTATATCTTGGCAAGGCAGACGGGTATCTGTTAACATGAACACAAATAATGAAGAGAGAGAGAGAAAAAAAAAAACATGCTTCCATGTCATCCACTGACCTATTTTTAGGGGATTTATTTTTTTATTAAATGTGGCACAGACTAATTTGCAGTCAGCACTACTGTGATATTAACACCGGATATCTTCTTTATTTGAAGATCTAAAAAATGAAAAGGCTAATAAATGAATTCAATCATACTTTTATAGACGTTTAAAAAATAAATAAATAAATAAAAAAACATCTTTGACATTCCACCGATATGAGGAACTTTGAAATGTTGCCTTGGAATTCATTGAGATTGGTATCGTAGAGAATTAGAAGCAGGATGAAGAAATTAAGACCGACTCTCAAATGAATGTAGTGGGGAACAATTGACGAAGCTGTTTAAACTCAAAAATGAATTATGATGTTGACTGATAGTGTCATATGAGACAAACGTGATCATAAATCAAAGAGAACAAGACTGATAGGGAAGAATGAAGGAAAAACTCTCTACAGTACTAGTAAAAATACTTCTATTTGATGATAAATGAACTCAAATAACCACCAATGTAGATAAATGAAATGAAATCATGATCATATATATTAATCAACAAAGGAGTTTGTGTTGTATTAATCTTTTGATGATCAGAGATCAGCACAGTCAATTACGAGATAAGTAATTGACACTGCAAAGCGTTTCTCATTTGTTTCACTGATATGTTTTTTTACACATTACTTAAATTCATAAGCTCCTCTGAGCTGTGATAGCAGCAAGATAAAAGGTGATTCAACAGTGACCACAGTGACATCATGAAAAACAATAACAATAATAATAATAATAAAAAAATATTCAGCATTATTCGAACGACACCATGTGCCTTTGGCGAACAGCCCTCTGCAGAAATATGGGTTTAGTCCAAATGTTATGCAGCGGATCAGGCCGATCTATTCACAGCCCGTGGCCTTAATAAGAACCAGCGACCTAATTTCAAAGTCTTTCTTCTTATATTGATGACAATATTCACTGTAAAGATCACCGAGCTCTGCAAAAAAAATGTAAAGCTGGTGGGAGGGGAAGAAGAAATTACTCATATATGTATGTAGTTGTGGGGAGTGTATTTTTAACTTGTCATGTTGTCAGACACTGTATGTTTTGTCCAGTGCACTAAATAAAATACCGCATAATATAGTGAGTGAACTATTTATGTGCGACTTGTGTTGTTGCCCTCTGCGACATAATAGCAAATAAAATCATAGAAAAGATATGATATGCTTTTTTTTTCTGAAAGCTCAGCTAAGTTGCACATTAAGGCCGACATGTGGTTATTACGGTAATTTCACTCGCACTGTTGCAAGAAGCCGGAGAGTTGGGATAAAAACGCCTGTACATAGTTTGCATTTTTTGGCGTGTGTTTTTGCACATTGAGACAAAAACTCAAAAACTCAAAAAAAAATGTTTTATACTGTTAAAAATTCGAATTTAACACACTTTCTTTCACTTTGTTAAAACACTATACTTTAACATACAGTACATTGTAAGTCACCGCCCAATATTGAAAGTTATTCTGGAAAAATGGGCAAAAGCACTCACTCACAGGACATTTTCTGGTTAAAATAAGCAACAAAAGGCGGATGGTGATGCCATCCATGTCCACGGCCATTGTCCTTCTGCTTTCACCCCGCCCGCCACCACCAGTCCAGCTGCCCGTTTGTTGCATCTTAAACAAACTGTTGCCACTGCCAAAAGCAAAGAAAATAACGTTCGTAGTTGTGTCACAGCCTTGAACTAAATTCTCACACGCGTGCTTTATAGCCTCGCTTGCTGAAACATGAATTATACGCTTGACTCTGTCTGACCTGTATCCATGAGTGATCAAGCTTTTTGGAGTGTGAAAGTGGCTACGAAGGAGGAGGAGAAGGAGGCATATAAAGGAGGACAGTCAACTCCCTTCTGTTCTCTCTCTCTCTCTCTCTCTCTCTTGTTCTAAGGTTTCTGGCGGTGTGCCGTGACTCCTGTCAACTTTCACTGCAGTGATTTGTCTGTGACACATCGGCGGCAGGTCCTCTAGTGTTTAGCCGGGAGTAGTGAGGGGGCAGCATAGCATAACTGCCTGTGAGGCAAGCATACGGCCCACCAGAAGGCTCGCAAGACGAACTCCTGTTGTAAGAGCGCTGCGGCCCCTTTAAGAGCCGGGCAAGTGTACGTGCAGGGATGTGTGTGTGTGTGTATGTGTGTGTGAAGAGAGAGTAGCCCGCGTACAGGCAGAGTTAGCATTAGTCACTATGAAGTGGGGTAAATATATGTTGTGTTCCAAGCCTGTTGAGAGAGACTCTTCCAGATCACCCGAGTGTCTGCCTGTTTATCCCCTATCTGTAGAAGTAAGGCCCCTTTAAGACCTGGAGCAGCCTCAGCTCCAGCCCTGGAGCTAATATCTTAGCGCTTCCCCGACCACTGTCCAGGAAAGTTACCTTTTGTAGATCCACTGTGACCTGTAAGTCGCAATGCACGTGTGTAAATGGTAAACTTAAGCATAGCATTGTCAGGCTTTTCATATGTTTTGTGAAAAGGTTCATTTAATGTAAAACGAAGCGATAACATCGGAGTCCTTGTTGTTTATAGGTTATTGTGCTGTTATTCTACTCGTCCGGCCCACTTGAGATCAGGCTGCTCTGTGTGTGGGCCCCCTGACTTACAATGAGTTTGACAACCCTTGCTGTAAGGCATGCTTTTTGTTCAAGCTGTCAGTTTAGAAGCTGCTCATGCCAGAAAAGAAGTACATTTTAACAAGCAGGTGGAGAGATCGATGCGTGGACAGGCAGACAGGCAGCTGGACATGCAGAGTATGATGTCACATCCACCGTCCTCTTTTCTTCATTCGGTCCCATCAAAGATTCTATGACAGATTAAGTTCCTAAACAGTCAATTTAAATAGAGGACTGCTATGAATACATATTGTCGTTCATAAAACAAGACGAGGAAGAAGTTAATTCAGTACAGAGGGAGATATGTACAGGGGTAACATTATACACACAATAAATAGTGATAGAAATTATAATTATACTGCTGCAGCAGAAACGGACAAAGTAAGCAATAACGCAGAGGCAAAATCTACACACACACACACACAAAGGCTCCAGACTACTATATGACGATGTGATAACATGAATTATCTAAGTGGATAACATTTTTTTTTACATGAATCATTTAAATGTTTGATGGATATCATGGCCTGCACCGCTACAGCAACTATTCCGAGTCTGTGTCGCGCTGTAACCGTCGCTTTGAAGCTCCATTTATTTATTCATTCATGTCACATGTGACGTGTACTGCGTCTCGTCCTGCTGTGCAGCCCCATGGAGTCCTCTCGCCTGATGACTCACTGACCCCGTTTACAAATCTGTACATTGTCCCTTTACATAGCATCCGCATCCCATTTTTTTTTTACTTCCACTCTGGCAAACAACACTAAAAAAAACAAATGGCCACCGTCTCCTCCTCCATTGTATATATCGCTGTCTCATTGTGGGATGGGAAAAAAAAAAAATGCTCTTGTACTCCTTGCTGCAGGCACATATGGAAATGATGAATGTTTAAGTCCAGCTAGGGACAGTGAGGGGCTGCAGCCAGAGAGAGGTCAGAGGTCGGGATAATAACGCATACATTCTGAATCCATACCGCGAGCTGGAGAACCTGTTCTGGGAACAGCGCTGCCACAGGCTACACCGATTTCCCAGAACACATTCTGCTGTGTCTGTAAAGTCGTGTCTCATTCGCAGTCTGTGTCTTGTATTTTGTAGTGCCTGACATTTTCACAAAGCAGCTGTTGATGAGAGAGAGAGAGAGGTGCTTATAGAGCAATACCTGAGCCATTTTCTGTTGAGCAGTTTTCTATGTGTTGTGCAGCTCACGTACGACATCATGCAGAAATGAATGCGTTTGCAATCAGTGGTTGTTTTGCTTAGTATTCTGAAGATATTCTCTGGGCATAACAAGTTTCAGTTTCAGCTGACCAGAATGCCTCTGCATTGATTGAAAAGCAAAAAAAAAAAAAAAAGTCTAGTGTTTAATACAATGGCAGTGGCAGAGTCAATAGACCTCTTAACATCAGCAGCAGTCATCTTGCTTTTTAACGGAAAATGTATGAGGGTTGCTTCCTTTTCACTCATCGTGTCAAATTGGCCCCATTTTGGAGTAATAGTTGTAATTGACACTTCCTGGCTTGGAACTGATGCTGGTTGTACCCACTTCAAGTAAAGATGAGTGTACTTATTGGTCTGATTTCTGGATACAAAATAGTTTGCCTTTTTTTTTCTTTCTTAAAGATGTCTCTGTCCTTGTTTTTTTCTCACTCGTGTTACGACCAGGCTAAGGGGTAGAAGGAAGTAACATAAAAACCAGATGTTTTATGGTTAAACAAAGATATTTATTCATTATAATTTCAAATTGCTTCCATTAAAGGCGACTTAATTAACACTGCGTTTGTGTGTGTGTATCTGCGTCATTACCTCGTTTATGAAACCCTAAAGTTTCAGAACAAACAGTTCAGCCACTGCTGAGAAAATAGGGTTTTATTGTTTTCCTGGGCTCTGCGAAGCGGATCGGCACTTCCGTAATTTGCGCCTCCTGGTGCGGGCACTAGTCCGGGCACATCCGGTTGCGTACATTCAACCGCAGAAAAAGAAGAACTACTCTCGTTGTAGCTGCTGAGATGCAGAGCATCCACCGTGCCAGAGGGGGAGCTGTGTATCTGAGAGCTGGCCTATCTATTACGTCACTTCCAGGTACCTGGCCAATCACAGGACAGTGGGAAAGCTCTCACTGGCTGGCCAATCACAATACAGTCCATGTTCTGGGGGTGCGGTTTTGGTCTGAAACAGCGCGGCTGACGAGAGCGTCCGTGAGGAGATATTTTGATTGTCTCGTTTGCAGCGATTAGAAGGTTTTTAACCATGAAAACAAGTTAATATATGTAAGTAGACCTCCATAACTAACATATATGTGCGATACAAGCATTCTATGTCGCCTTTAACAAAAGGAGGTGAGGTATTAACAGGAAACAAAGGGCGAGTGGATGCTGTTCAAATCAATTAATAAATAGAACAAAAGGAGAACTCTCTGACCTGGATCCTACATTAAATAAAAAAGAAACGATAAAAGGAAAACCTCACTAACTATACTGCTCCCTAAAAACAGAAATACACATGAGAACAGCACCCCTAAAACTAATGTGGGATACAGAAAAAGTCAGAGTGCAAAACAGTGTTTTTCCCCTACTAAATTCTGCCCTGTCCCCGCAACAACCAAACTGACCTCCACAAATCTCATTCACATAACACAAGATAACACATATGCTTCTCCCTGTTGAGAACGAGACGGGCTCAGTAACACAGCACTCGCTCCGCTGACTGCTGGTTAAATAAAGGAAGTCAAGGCATCATGGCAATTGGGCTCCTCTGGTTGGCAGTGGAGATCAGACGCCACACCAAAACGGGACCTCCGAGCTTCCAGGCAGGGGACCAATCACAGTTGCATCCCGGGGACAACACACAACTGCAAACACTTGTGAATGTGAATCACAGTGGAAACCATGTCTTAGCCTGTTTTCACACAAAATAATGTTTCTAAAATGGGGGGCAGGCCACAACAAGGGCACACATTAATGTCTGATGTAGACGACCACACGTGGCATCAAATTGCTGCTCAAAGACGTCACACAGAGCAGTGAGACTTTCATAGAAAAGGTAGTGTGGTACTTAAAGAGTTATTCTGAGCCACGTACAAGGAATGCTAGGGTTGCTGATTACAAAATGACAAGTGATTGACTTAATGATTGATTGCTGAATAACCATAAAAGAGCCAGGAAAATGTCCTTTTTCCCAGAATAACTTTCAATATCTGGCAGTTATTTACAATTTAATGCATGTTGAATAGTGTATCAACAATTAAAAATGTAGAAAAAACGAAAAGGTTTTATTGAAGAATAAACTGTAAATGTACATGGACACCAGAATCTGCGTGTTAAATTTGGAATTTGATCAGTATAACACATTTAAAATAACATTTGTCTAACCCTAACATCCAACAGGGGGGAAACTATGAAACTATGCACAGGCGTAATAATCACATGTTGGCTTTGAAGAGCAACTTCTCAGCTTTTAGAAACCGTCGGGATTTTCACGATAGCATAGATGTGTCGTCTGCGATACGCAGAATCAGATCGCAATTGCAACTCAAAATGATTGCAATTAGATATTTAGAATACTGCAAACATATCCACCATGTCTCGCCAAAGCACTAGTCAGACTTATGTTATTTCCTTGACTCGTCCTTTTTCAACTTTATGACAAGATCACAGATTTTTTCTTTTCAAAGGCCTGAATATGCACATGTTTGTATCTGTAGTTTGTCTTGATTATGAACGTGTAAATATTGTTAGCACAAGTGCTGTACATACTGTATAAGGATATTATAACTTGATTCCTCCCTCCAACGAACATGAATTATGCAATACAAAACAGTGCTGGAAGCTGCTTGAGGTCATTTACATCAGCATTGAAAAACAATAGACTTTGTAATAGCTTTGGAGTTAAGATCTATCTCGTCTCCTTAACATATATCTTCTCCGCAATATTGGATTTCCTGCTCTCTCTGAGTTGCACACAGTGGCCCAAAGCAGCAGCCGCCGTCGCCCACCCTGGCCCCTTATTCTTCTGACATTAAAGGCAATAAGATAAAGGAGCTCTGGCTTGTAAAGAGCAGGCTAATAAACCTCAGAGCAATCCAGGAGGCCACGTAATGATTGCAGTAGCAATAATTCAGTTTATGGCTAATTCAGAAAGAGGGGTAGAGAGAGACTTTGATAGTGGGGTTCCTTTTTTTGGGGGGTGGAGGGGGGTTAACTCTATGTTCACTATCAAAAAGAGATTTATTGCTGTTTAATATATACAGTTTGTTACACTGCACTTTTCTTTATCCAAAAAAAAGATCATAGTGCAGAGAGTATTTGCTCCCATTTATCACACGTCAGTTTTAGGCAATGTCTTGTAACGTATTTATTATTCACCAGACGAAGAAAATGTATTACAATAGATCTTGTGCTCATGTATCTTCCAGTGATCGTGGGGATTATGAGCAGAGCAGGCCCTTTTCAAAGTAATTTTAGATATAAATCAATATTGTTTAGTCTCCATCATCTAGTACAGTGGAAGGGAGAATGAATTTCCTGACACGTTCACATCAACACAGTAGAAAAGAATGTCCTCCACTGATATGATTTTATTGGGTTTTTAAGTTCACTTAAGTAGCACCTCGCCAATTCTCTTGGAATCCTCAATGGAAAATCTATTGGCCTTGCGTGGCAGACTGTAGCGCACTCTTCTTTCTGACATGAGGGAGCTACACCACCATGGGCTCACTACCACCGGCAACACCTCTCGCCTCAGAGTGTGGTGGCATTTTAGGAGATCTATGACGGTGTTCATAAGCAGCTTGAAAAGGGCAGATTTTTGCAGAATTATGGATGACAAGGCTAAATGATCTAAACAAACAGAGAGAGGAGGGGGAAGAGTCACTGATTTTGATTGGAAAGAGTGTTTTTCACAGTGTATTTGGTGCATATTTCCATCCCTTTCAATCCCATGATACTGGAGACTATCCATTGTGCCATTTGACAGCGATGGGTTGGGGGGGTAGAGGTATGAATTAATAAATAAAAGGTCACGTCATGCCATTTTCATAAAAGCTCATTAACTTTTTTTTTTTTTATGAAGCAAGATATGTCCGTGCAATTAGAATAACAGAGATTGCGCTAATGAAATGGCGATAAATAGTGGTGAAGTGGAACCGCAAAGTAACACACAGCTCGCGCGTAATCTGAGGTTTAGCTGGTTGTTACTGGCAGGTGACCTTTTCAGGAGACTGAGGTAGATCCCCGTATGATTTTACAAAGGTGAGAGTGTAATCTGTGGGATTATTCGGTGTGCACGCACACTCGTGTGTAATCACTGAATGTTTGAGCACACAGGATGTTCTCATGTGTGTATTTTCCAGTTTCATGTTCAATAAATATTAACAGTCAGCTCCTATACAGTATTTACATTGTTAGCAGGTTGGCAAAATCCAAGCATCATGAGCAGGAGGAAATAATTGATTGGTGGCCCAGTGCAGTGTCGCAGAGGCCTCACAACATGCTCACACCTTGTGATGGACCTGATTGGACACCGACAATCAGGGTCCACTCCTGCCATTAGTAAGAGAAGCCATTAACGATGTAACTAACCTGATCCTTAGTTGGTAAGAGGTCAGTGAGTGAAGCTCTCTGTGAAAGAGTAATCGATGTTCTGTCAGTTTAATCACCTCATCTGTGGTATTTGCCTTTGACCTTCAGGAGAGGAATTCCTGAGTAAGGTGGGCCATTGATGCAGTAACATAACAGATATTGTATTTCTTTAATCAAAATGGGGGGAAAAAAAAATTTAAAGGTAGGGTTGAAGATCCTTCGGAAAACTGTTTCAAGCAGCCTACATTTTGAATTTGAAAGTCCAAGGCCCTTTTTCTTCAGACTTCCTTCCGCAGCTACGCCTCCAGACCACAGGGACACACAACGAACACAGATTCACAGGCACTGTGCATCATTGGTAACTTTGGGTATTTTTCGGTGATTGGAGTTTGGATATCTGTTCAATTGACAACGTGATTATGAAAAACAACAAATACATAAATTTAACCTTCAGTGGAAACAGAGCCACCATGGCATCACTTTGCAGACCTTTTTGGGCTTTGACTTGTCGCCACCGTTTAAACCAGGGGTGTCAAACACACGGCCAGAGGGTCCAATCCGGCCCACACGATGAATTTGTTAAAATTTCACACTACGATTACAATCTAAACGTAATGTCAAATGCAATATTTTTCACTTCCAGATACCTGTGACTAAATGTTTGTTCCTTTATAGATCCAGTGTGATGTGTAAATAGTAAATTTAGGCACGATATTGTTGAAATTGCACTTATATTTCTCAAGAAATGCCATGTTTTGTAAAAATGGCCCCTGAACAAAAATTAGTTTGACACCCCTGGTTTAAACGCAGCAAAATGTTCACTCTGGTCTTGCATCGCTCTGCATAAGCCTTTTTCTTGGCAGTAGCTTTCCCAAAAACACCTAGCGTTGGCACGTTTTCTGCCCTGACATTGCTGCAACCATCTTGTTGGATTTAGCAAGCTAGCATAAGCTCTGGCATTGTCTTGTGAGCATGTGTGATTAGTGCACGCTCCAGAAAAACCTACCCATGAATTAGTGGAAATAAAGATTAGTATTTGCATAAGATAAGAGATACTTGGTTGAACGTTGCAATGGCACCACCAAAATGTTGTTTCACTACCTAATCTTAATACATGGCTTGGTTTCATGGATATGAGGGCCAAATCCAAGCCTCTCTGTTTACTTACTGTCTTCTGATAACCTTACAAACCTGGCTGTTTGTTTATTTCCCGTCTTGGTCAAAGCAGACATGTTCTCTGCCTCCCCACTCCTACCAAACCTCTAAATGGGAGCGTTAGCTCTCAAGTAGAACCTTTTGCACTGACCTTTTTAGAGAACTGTATGTGCTGTAAAGCAATGTCACAATGTTTGATTCTGAAATCCAGCGCATGCTGTCTAAAGAAGCCGAGGGTTGTCTCTGGTGTATAGGCAGACTCATGAATCGGTTCTCCCGAAAAAGACTTGAAGGTGAACAAGTCACAAGGGCTAACCAAAGCATTTGGAATCAAAGTGAAGTCAGCTTAGTTCCTGCAGGATCACTTTTGAACTGTGCCTGTCTTATATACTTTATTAAAATGATAAGGATTTTGGTAAATGGTTTTATTAAAACAGATGGAATAAGTAAGTGTACCTCAGTGATCTTTGTTTCAAAATACATTTCACTTGCTATGTTTTAGTCAGGACAGTACAGACTTTGTGACGCTTTTGGGCTGCAACAATTAATCGGTTAGTCGTTTGCTAAAATAATTGGCAACTATTTTGATAACTGATTAATTAGTTTGACCGGTTTTTTTTTACTTTTTGAATGTGAATATTTTATGGATTATTTGCTCCTTTATAGGAAAGAAATGAAAGGTGATTAACTTTGGTTTGTGGACAAAACAAGGACACAAGCAACAAACAAGGACAAACATTTGGTACCCAGAACATTATCAGAACTTCACAACCTTCATACAACCTTTAGAGAACGTTCTCTAAAGGTTCCCAGAATGTTCCCCCAACGTTACTTTTCTACAACCTTCATACATCCAAAGGACAAAAGGGATTACAGGAATGTTCTGGGAACCTTTAGAGAACGTTCTCTAAAGGTTCCCAGAATGTTCCCCAAACGTTACTTTTCTACAACCTTCGTACATCCAAAGGTTGTGACAAACTGATTACAGGAATGTTCTGGGAACCTTTAGAGGACATTCTCTAGAAGGTTCCCAGAATGTTCCCCCAACATTACTTATCTACAACCGTTAGAGAACGTTCTCTAAAGGTTTCCAGAAAGTTACTTCGTCACAACCTTTAGAGAACTTTCTCTAAAGGTTCCCAGAATGTTCTGCTAACATTACTTCAACCTTTATACTCACTGAGGCAGTGCATGCCATAAACGACGTCATCATCATTGGCATGTTGGGTGCGAGGATTCAAACGGTCGCTCCGGCGCTATGACGTGCACCGTCTGCACACAATGGATGCTTTCGAGGGAAGAATGGCAGAGTCCATTTGCATTTCTAAGCAGCTGACTGGATCACAGTTCTGGAGTCTTGGGGATGTGTTTTTATGAAGTATTTAACAAAGTCATGCGGGAAAGAAGTCACATGAAAGCTGTGTCAAACAATGTTTGAGACAAAGACACCGTCTACATCAATCGCGCATCTCTTTTTCTAATTAATGAATGCGGCGCCGCGTATTGAGTCGAACGTTTGATTCGAAACCATTGACAGTAATGAGGGATTTTGTATGAATTTGACTGGCGCTGCAGAAAATCAAAATGCCACGTGACACTAAAACCACAGCTGCAGTTTTTGGGCCGGCGTCTGCAGATCCTCTCTTCTGTCGGCACTGACTGGGAAGATTATGTCACATAAATGACATATTGATCTCTTTCTGTCGGCTCGTTTTTATACACACATACACACATATAACACATTTCAGAGATACAAACGTTTTTATTTGTGGCGTGTTAAATCACAAATCACAGTGGACATTCATTACACCGGGTAGAAAACCTTTGAACTAATGGAATAGTAAATGTTAAGTACAGCATTTTCCTTTTGCCCTATTTCTGCAGATCCCAAAACTAGGTTGCCCAGCATAACAGTGGCTGTTACTACTAATTCAGAGAGTTAATCACAATACATTTACTTGTTAACCTTCATTATCGGGCAGGCTTATTCTCACTTCTTATTCTGAGCCAATAAACACCTTTTTTTCTTTCCTAAAAGATGCTCCTCCCCACTTTGAGAAAATAGGAAAAAGAGGTAGATTACGTTCTCAGTGAAGTATAACTTTAAGTTTCGTAATACAATATACTACAATCGTAGTACCCTAATCTTTTTGACTGTTATTGTAATCTAAATGTTAACCGCTAAATGATTAAGTTTCTAAAAAAAACGTTTTAAAAAATGTACACTCTTAAGCTAAAAGATGAAAAGGGAAATATTTAGGACATATAATGTCCTGCAGGCTAGCTTGTACTGGAAGGAAGATTATCCTCTCGATTTTATGAAATATTTGATGAACACACTTTGATGTTTTGCAAACTTAAATCCTGCAAATAAGATCCTAATATGTTCCTTTTTTTTACTGTCTCTTCATCTGATGTATTCAGAAACAGTCAGTTGACCTGAATCCTCAAAAGCCCCGGACATTTTTTCGCCGCCACAAAGTTGCGCGACCTGGACTTGATGAGATTGTCATCGTAAAGACATTATCGTCGCACTCCTCTGAAACATTTGAATGAGCTCACGTAGTTCCCTGGCTCGTGGATCCATTCAGGAACATCTTGTACTGCAGAAACACTGACGTTTAAGCTTATTAACAGCAACGCATGTGTCATGGTGTCCTTCAAAACTGATGATATATCTATATGCGCTGTAGTGCCAGCAGTGGATGATTGTATTTATCTTCAAGCAGTGATAAATTAGGTTAACTGATTCTGGTATTGAATTACACCTGAGTAAGATAATGCAGGTCACTCACTCCCTCGTTACCTCACTTGACTATTGATTTCCTATCATGCACCCTGTCCTCACCAGTTATACCTGCATAGTTTTATTTCTGATACATATTTTCACACAGGTAGTAGCACTTTCTTTAAAAAAAAAAGAGATAAACCTGCATTGGAATGTGGCTCAGTGGTTTTGAAGCAATTTTCTTTCTTGATTTGGACCAGTCCAGAGTTAGTCAGCTGCTATTTTTCCCCGGCAACTGACAGACACGATGGTACTTGAATGCTCAGCATTCTGTTTTCACCCTTTGTGCCGGCTGCCAAGCGTTTTGACATTTCTGTCTTTCTTTTCGAGGTGGAGGGCAGATAAGCGCCGGACTTGCAGAGCAGTAATGCAGCAGTTGACATTCCATGGATTTGACCTTTTATTTGCAACGCTCACTCGCGCTAGTTTCGCTTCTTTGTGTATTTTTAAGTCAGCGGCAAGCTTGTGGGATCATTTAAGCCGGGGACAGTTGTTGACAACAGGTCAATGATAATGGCCTCCGATGTGCTTTAAGTGTATCATAAGAGGGAACATGGTGTCTTTTGTTTTTGTCCTTTATGTAAATGAATTTGACCTTTTCATTGGGGGAAATAACCTCCGATGTGATCGAGATGAGCGCCTTGACAGCCATAGAAAGACTGCTACATGGCCAAAATCCCAACATGTGTTTTTTTTTAAGAATAACCCAGTATGTGGATGCACAACAAAAGCAGTTTGTTTGTTTTTTCCCTTCCCTAAAATGTTTTGAATGCATAAACGATGAATAAATGAATATATCATTAATGTGCAGCAGGTAGCTCAGTGCAGTATCGACCACAGGATGCTTCTTTGACTTCAGATTGCAACATATTTTCATCATGCACCGCTTTTGCTTAAAATCCTATTAATATTCCTTTTTTTTTCCCCCTCTCCTAACTCTAAGGAAACATTTTCACTTTATATTTACTTGAAGTCTTTACTAATCTAAAGGCTTCATCACATGTACAGTGTCTGTAGATGTGATGAAGCCATAAAACTGAAGGACATGTATTTAAAGATTACACTCTTCTTTCCACTGTATACTATGATCGTACATGTGACTGGAGCCTGAGTAAATAACATTTAGTCGGCTTTAAACTGATTCAAATTTCTTTGTTGTTTTTTTTTGACGAAATATCCTCCCAAGCCAGAGGGAAAATGATAGGTGTTCTCTACAGCGCGTTGTTTTGCACACAACACCTCATCTTTCAAAGCTGTGGAGAAACAAATCAATACTCCTCTGGTGATACAGAAGGCAAGAAACAAAAGAGTTCCACCTCACCTGGGCTCATAAGGTGCTCCTCTATCTTTATATTTTACATTCTAAAAAAAACCCCACCCCCATATGCTCTGTATTTATGTTTTAAACAGTGTGCTGCCCTATTTTCAAATCCCTCCGTCTGTGTACTCTAAGTCACATTAGCTCTCCGTCACCTCACAGCTGAATTCGGCTCCTGGAGCGAGGTGAGGGCATTCCGTGTTTTGCAGGAGTCCCGTGCTAAGCGTTGATAGTTTTGCACAAGGCCTGGAGTGAAGAGCGCCGAGGCAAACGTTACAACAGCTTAATTGGCGATTACAGCATCAGCAGTTTGCTTCCAGTGCCTCCCGGAAGGATTCGACTAGCATTACTTTGAAGTTTTTTGGGATTTTTTAAACTCAGTTTAACTTCAGCGGGGAGTTAGCAGACAGGCTCGGGATTGATCTGTGGTTTTCTATCCGATCACATAGTGAATTTTGAGCTGCTGTCACTTTAACTGGATCGAAAACGATTGTTTTGCTAAGAAGTGAGATCATGATTCTCGGCCACGATTTTTTTCACAAATAGAAATGTTTATTGCGCTCATGGACAAAATATTAGAAACGTTCAATGAGACATTCAAGTGTTATTATTATTGTAGTGACATATGGCGTGTTTCCACTAGCTCGACTCGTGACGTCATAACCAGGGAACATGCGTGACGTCGTCCAACTGCCATGCAGTGATTGGTCAGAGTGCCGTCACAGGAAGAGACAAAAGAGTCAAATCAAACAATGCCGAACTGTAGATCAGTTAAAAAAACTTAACAATCCTGAAAACGTGGGTTAATCTCCGAAATCTAGCAAGGAAAGCCTGTGATAGCGAACTGAATGCAGACCTTTTTCCGGCACGAGCTCGGGTCGGGTAGTTGCACGATTCTCGTCACTACCACGTGGGTTTTCATCACCGTCCATTTTGTATTTAATTCTCCTTAGCACACACTCTCTCCTCTGAGAGAAAGCCCTATTATGGTGACTTCTTTCCTCTCTGCTTTTTGTTTTTGTTGACTTTGCTGACTCTTAATCATGCTGGGAGCACTTGCTCATACACTTAGCCACAGTGTGTCCAGAGTAAGACACTGTCAGGCGGTCTGTTAAGAGATGGTTAGAGAAACATGGGAATTAGCAGCCCCGCTGTATCTTTTCCAGGACAACACAAGCCATGTTGCCGGACCGGGCGAAGCAGGCTAGCTCAATCCTAAACTCTATCGAGGATCAACATTTGTCACTAGATCAGCCCCCTTAGTCTCTAGCTTCTCTCTCAATTCATTACAAGTGAATGGGCTTTTATTGGCGTGACCATTTTAACAAGGACTCAGGGAGTGTGTGGAAGCTTGTACGGCTGGATCGACACAAGCAATTTACGAGGGGATCGAGGGGTGACTTGAGGCCAAAACCAGCACAAAACAAACAGAGCGACAGGGAGATTAAGAGATTTGTCACCCCCCACCACACTCCACTGTTCCTCCCTTTTTTTATTGTCCCTCCCTTTTTTTTTTTGCTCTCTGCTTGTTTGTTTCACTCATACCCTTTCAATCTTGTGCGCTGCTGCTCTTACAGACCGCCTTCACGTCACATGTTTTTTTTTCCCTCTCCTTTAGTCTTCCAAACTAATTCTAACATAACTTCCAGGGTTAGGGTTAGGCAAATTGTGTTATCTCATCCCCTTCATTTTAGTTTTTAATCAAAAGTGTGCTGATGTTTAAAAAACAACAACATTTCTTAAATAATAAATGTTGAAAAGAGGATACCTTGTTTTTTTTCTAAATACATTATGTAAACATAGAAAAACTGATTTTTTTTTATCTAAGTTTTTTAACACATTTATTAGACGACATTATTTCCCATCAAAGCATCCTTGGCTTATTAACCTGTGTTCTGAGGTCTCACATGCCGGAATGGAAGATATAATACAATCTTGTATTATATCATAACCATCTATTATAATCTATCTCATAATATCCCTCTGTCCTTCTGCGTTGTTGTAAGTGAAATGTCTTTGTGTCAAACACCAGTTTCTGCACTCAATTTCGGTGTTGTGACAAGTGTTGATGTTGGACGGAAACGTAGCATCTCGGAGAAAATAACCTTGACTCGCTGCATTCACCGGCTTAACGAGCACTTGGACATGATATTAATTTACAATGCATCAGCGTTGGAAGCGCCGGCATTTCCACTTGCAATAGATCGACCCTATTGCTTAATGCGGAACAATGCCTAATACGGCTTCTGCATTGGGAGTGTGAACGATGTGGCACACAGTGTTTATGTCTCCGTGAGGCAAAGAAGCAAACGGGGGCCACTGAAATGAAGATCGACCACCTCGTTTGCACCTCCAGCTGTACGGCGTACATACGGATGCTTTCCCGACACTCCGCCGCCGCGTCTCTCTCTCTCTCTCTCTGTCTCACTTTAAAACAGATTAATTGCAGTTGGCCATAAATAAATGAGCTGAGATAAATTAGGTCAGCGAGTACACTGCCAAACACCGGTGCTTATAAATGTAGGCATTGTCTGTTTGATGTCTACATGAGGCCAATTATAGCATTACACAGTTAAACCTAGTTTATAGTTATATTTAACCAAACACTAATCTATCAGGGATTTAAAGTTCTCACTGGCTTGGCTGATCTCTGTCACATCCTGCTTCTTATATCATATAAAAGTTGAGCTCTCTGCTAAGGTTTCATACATTTCACATCTCCTTCACCCAACCTCCTTTCCTGTACGCCTTCCATCCTGCTCCCTCCCTCCCTCCCTCTCCCACCCCCCTCCTCTCCCATTATCTCCCCCTTCTTCCCAGCTTTGCAAAGATAAGATTTGCTATCCCCGGTGAGTTCTTGGTGTCGATACTAATGTGCTGTTATCGTCGATGAACTGTCAGACCACCTCCTCCCGTTCCTCCCCTGACCTTCCTGCAGCAATAAAAAGAAATAAACCTCGCTGCACACGTATGTTCCCAATGAATTTGATACAAACGCAGGGTTAAACATTAACAAGCACTTTATTATACCACAGTAGAGCACTCCATGGTAGCTGCAAGAGGCATCATCCCACTCTGTCGGGGGTCTGGTAAAGAAATGGAGCAGCACGCGTGTCACTTAATGTGTGTTGATGTGTCTCTGCTCACAGTTGTCGGGCTGTGGGAGTGAGCTGAGTGACTGCCAGCTAACATTCAGTGACATCAATGAGGTGGATCTACCGCTGCTGAGTGAACCTAACTAAATGTGTCATCGTGGTATGAACCCTGGTGAATCCAAATCACCTCGCAGCATCAGAAATGTGCTTATTTTCAGCACTGGGAAACCCCAGTGGGAACCGAACCTCGCACCGTCTCCGCCATTACGAGTTGCATTATGCCCTTTTTAAGCCTCGCAAAGTCGCTCTGCCAGTGGAGTCATGACGCTGGTCCCAGAGGGTGAAATGTCACTGCAGTGCTTTGATGTCAAGAGTGGATCCTTTCCTTGACGCCCACCGTAGTCTGAGTGTGTGAATGAAACTCCAAAGTAGAATCTCCAAAGTGTGGCGATCGCACTTCCAGTGGATGTCGAATCACTGCTGATGACTCAGGCAGTGGCTTCAAATAGGCAGTGACTTAAGAGATTATGCCGGCAGCCGGTCTTCAACAGCCAGTGATGTCACTCTTTTGTAGTTTCTTCTTTTTACACCAGTTTTGCAGTCGATACTTGTTAATCTTGTAAGCGGTGTCTTTATTACAAGCCTATTGTTGCTCTCTGTAAAAGCAAACGGACACGTATCGGTTGCTTGAAGGCTCACAGTTTAATTTGTTGTCACAAAGTGTGTGTGCTGTTTGAGTATATATATACATATATGTATTTATATATATATATATATATATATATATATATATATATTTATGTATATATATATATATGTATGTATGTATATATATATATACACATATAGATATAGATCTATATATAGTTATTCTGGACAAATGGGCAAAAGCACACAGTTACAGGATATTTTCTGGTCCTTTTATGGTTAAAATAGTTAACCATTCTCACAGACAACTGCCAAAAACAGATGATACGATGCCACATTTAGTCATTTCTGCTCCAACTAGAGAGAGATCATTAATTTACCTAAATATACGTAAAACACACACATACATAAAATGCCACGAGTTAGGTTTTCGAGATTTCAAGCACTTACAATCAAAGAGCAGCAAGGCTTGCACGAAACTACTGTAGCTGCCATTTTACATTAGTGTTGAAGCTGCCATCCAGGGAGAAAGTCATTGTTCTGTAGAAAAGGCAGAAATAGCCCACTGACAAGAACCGTAATAGACTAGAATTTGTGGCAGCCACAAGACATGTTTTGTTGAAATGGCACAGTGCAGCCTTCACTTCTCTCTTTCCCCTCTCTCTGGATCAAATGTAATATGTTGAGATTTTGCTTGTTGTTTGAACCTACAGCCTTGATGTCAGTGGTTGTCACAAATGCATTATGGGGAATGTAAGGTAATTACTGGCTGATGTTGCTGTAGCACGCACACAAAGCAGGATTTCTGCTCTTAACTCTGTGTTCACACCAAATGTGATTAATATCAGTCGCACGATCAAATTACACGTCATCTGTCTATCCTGTCACGCCAAGTGAATCGCTTTACATGTGCTAGGCGCACCGCAACCAACTGCATCAAGATGGGTGTGAGCACAGTGAAACAAATTAACACCTAACCCTCCAAATTTAAAGTTATTTACAATGTACTGCATGTTAAAATACACCTGATTGTGTGTGTTAAATTTTAACAGTATATAACATGTTTAAAATAACACTTGTTTGAGTCTTTGTCTCAATGTGCAAAAACTGTGTGCAGGCGTTTTCCTGCAGCAGCGCGAGTGAAATTACCGTAATAACCACATATTAGGTTTTGACGTGCAACTTCTCAGCTTTCGGCTTTCAACAAAGCCTTTCTGTGCTTTCAACAATATGTCATGATGTATAAAAATAGTAGCTTTTACTGTAAACAACGCGGTTCACTCCATGGTCAGAGATCGCGAGTAGATGTCCACTCCTGAAACTCATCCGCTCAGTTAACTGAGCACAAGCCATTACTCCGGTGCTTAATTGTGGCGACACATGAATTATGCTAATACGAACCTCAATGGAGTTTAAAATCAAGGTTAAATGTAGTGAAAAATGAGAAGAGTTGAAAATCAAATGTCATTAAGTCCGCTAGGGCCTAATGGACGGGAAGGCAGCCAAGCCCAGCGAACGCTTGATTAGTGAAACATACACTCATTCCCTGCTTGACACACACACACACACACACACACACACACACACACTGAAATAAATGAATTAAGTACCCGTCATTTTGCCAATTAAAATAGTGCCAACTTTTTAATTATTTTAAACTCTCCGTGCTACATAGTTGCATAGTGCATTTCATATCTCCACAATAATCATTTGTTTTCGTACGTTGCGTAGTGACAAATACGTTCTCGGTGGAAGTGGAGCCGCGCAATCCATCACGGCGAACACGGAGCCCTCATTCGAGTTAGTCAAAGTATGAACTTTTTATTCATAACGCTTCATTTTCCTCACGTCAGTCGCGTGGCTCTCACAGCAGCAAGTAGCATATAAATTGTTATTTGAATCGAGCCATATGTTATAAACTTTTATTGTAACATTTAATGGAGGGTTTTTTTGTTTCCTTTCTTTACAGAATCTTGTTTTTTTTCTTTCCAATAACCCTGTCTAAGCATTATAAATTGTCTTTCCTCGCTTGTTTTGCCTCCCTCCCCTTCGCAGACACGGGATAATCTCTTACCTAATTAGGCTCGTTCTTATTTGAACTGTTTGGAATCAGTTTTACTTTCCCCCTGCTGAAATACATATTTGCCTTTTTTTTTTCTTCTTCTTCTTCTTCTTTTTCTTTTTTTTTTAATAAAATGGGACCAAAATAACCCGACTGCTACGCTGTTTTACAGCTCATGATCCTCAAAATCCGTCTGCTCACAGGCCTATGATGAAGTGGCTTAATGGTTTAGCTTTATATTGAATTTATAAATCACACATTAAAAAGTACCCGGTTTCAAATAAAGATTTTGTATAAAATGTAGCCCACATAAATGAAAGGTGCGTTTTATTCTCCACCGCTCTCCGTCTGTGTCTCCTCGTCTGCTTTCTCTCCGTCTGTCTGACCTTGTCCTTGTTGAACCTCGTCCAATTGTCCTGATATATGTCAACCGTTGTCTTTACCCCATTTTCCGACTTCAACGCGTAGAGCTGTGATGACATTGGCAGAAGAGGCGCACCCCCATTAATATCTAAAGTTATTACCCTGCCCTGACCTGCCGTCTGAAACCTGCTTTTGCTTTATGAGTCAGTAGTGTGCAAGGATACACTCGTCCCTCTTTTATTCTGACAGTGCTACGGAATTACTGAGCGAATGTGGGAGATTATTTCTATCACAAATGTGTCCCCGGTGAACAATGAGTATATACATTTAAGATGAGAGTGGAAAATAATGTTCAAATCCCCATTCCTACTTTGACATTTTACTTTATAAATCATACGTGTTATTAGTCTATTTCGACAGTACCGTTTGTCTGCTTAGCAACAGGGACGCACACTAGAATCACATCATGCACATGCAGGTAATGAAGGTATTTAGCTAAAATATTAATAATAGCTGTTTAAAAAAAAGAAAGCATTTGCAAAGAAATGGGGGAAAGAGTAGGATCGATGGACACAGATTGTAGAGGAAATCTACATAATGTAAAAGACGACACACCACTTAGCGCTACAGGAAGCTCAGTTTGAAGAAAAATGGAGAAAATGGACACAATTCAAGACCAGAACAGCGAAGTTGGCTGACTGAGTGGAAGAAGACAGATCGCTTTGAATGTAACACCCACTTGTTTGTTTTTGTATTTTTATTTGAGTCCATACAGCGCAGAGGCAAGGGAAGTGCTTTCCGTGACCCTTGGGCTGCTGCCTGGAAAGAACTAGGGGAGGTCGTCAAGAGTCCTTGTTCTGATGACCTCAGGGATCAGGGATCTTAGACGGTTGTTAAACATTGCATCTTTCTAATCCTTCTCTCTTGAAATGCTGCATTTTCACGGGAGCATTGTGAAGGTTTTTGTGTCGTTGGCAGATAAGTCCGTCAATTTGTTTATTTCATTTCATCGGAAAAACCTCAACTGCATGTGCACATTTTGTCGGATAGAGTTTTAGTGTTCCGCTGGAATCTGCAAAGGCCGTGTCTCGCGGATTAACTTGTCACTCAGAGGGAAAGTTTGTGATAATGTGGTAGAGTTCTGATTAGAATGTAAAGAGGGAGGAAAAAAAGAAGTGTGTGCGTGTGTGTTTCTAAGCATCTGCCTTTTCTCTCTCTGGTTTCTCCGTCTCTGTTATTCACTAATGGCATTACTCTTCTCTGGTACCTCTGTCAAATGGCCTTGGATGAAAATGGGCTTTCTTTTTTCTTCCTCTTGCCTTTTTGAAACTCCAGTTTGCTGAGCGACACCGTGGCGGCCAAAATAATAGTCCTTCCAGTGCAACTGGAGTAAGTCACACAACAGGGACCATGTAAAATGTCCGTCCGCGTTTTGAAGTTGTGGATAAAAAGCTGACTCCAAAGTAAGACACATTTTTGAAATCAAGCGACACGTTTTGTGACAACACAGCGGTTCATTTTGTAGAATTCAATACAACACACACCAAAAGAACGCGAAGGCGCCAGTGTTTTTCACTGTACTGTGTCCCCTCTGTTTGTATTTGTTACCAAAAAAAGCACAAACAGTCCACTCTCACTCCGACTGTGTTGTCTGGTTAACATGTTTATCTGTGAGCATACAAAGAAAACATTGTCCTGTGTGCTGCTCCTGGACACTTATTTGCTTTATGCCATATCCACGTCAGAGACGTGAGCCATTTGAATCACGTCCTATGTAGAATCCTCTGCATATTTTCTTTTTCCTTTAGAGCTGAGTCAGTCAGTCAGTCATCATCTAACCGCTTTATCCTCCACCAGAGGGTCGAGAACATGCAAACTCCATGCAGAAAGGCCCTTGTTCCAACCGGGGCTCGAACCCGGGTCTTCTCGCTGCAAGGCCAGAGTGCTAACCACTATACCACCGTGTAGTAAAAGTATAGTAAAAGTACTGGTCTAAAAATGTACTCAAGGTGAAGTAAAAAAAAAAAAATAGCTTGTTTGAGTGAAAGTTACTTTTTTTTTTATTTTTTGTCATTTATTTAATTTAGTTATTTATTTATATTCAGGCCAACATTTACAAAGCACAAATTAAAGAACACAAAAAGACCTACTCAATTACAGTAACCGCGAATACATGTAATTCATTACTTTCTGCTATGTACCGTAATAGTGAATTAGGGGGATAAAAGTTAGACAAAATTCATTATATCAATAATGCAATGTAAGACTGTGTGGCCCTTAGAGCTGAGTCATCTGACTCTATTTAATTAGCAAATGATCACTTGTATCACGTTGAATTAGCATAATCTATCCTTATTGCACTACATTTTAAGATGCATTGTGGCTGCATGGGAAGTATTCTGTTTAGTCCTCAATGTCTGCCAAATCTGGAAATGCCACATTCTCCACAAACCCTGCAAATACTGCAATTGCTGTGTACTTTGTACTTCGCCGAGAGTGCATCGTCTGCCCAGTCTCAGCCCACACACGAGAGATGGACAGAGGAAATAAAAAAATGTATGGATTTTTTTTGTTTTTGTTTTGATGATCCACTACTGGTCCCCCCAATAAAGCCCGATTTGTCCCAGTGACAGACGGAGCCACTGTCAGCGGGTCTTAGTGAGAGTGGGAGTAAGATCCACTGCTGTGTAATAAGACTTTATCTGTTTGAAAGAGCACACAAAGATAAGAAAACAGTGTGTGTGTGTGTTTGGCAGTCAGTGGTCATAAATTTAAAGAATGGGCAAACACTAAGAAGTGGTAACAACAGTTTGGTTCCTTATGAGCCTCAGAGTGAGTTTGACGGCACACTGCCACACTCTAGGTAAGTGATGGGAAACGCCTCGAGGTATTTCTGTTGTTTTGTCCGTTCCGTTCTGTAACAAGATGTCACTGCTGCATCTTCACTGCATCTTTATAGTTTGCAGTGACAACCTGACAAGCGCGACGCATGTTGTACTTATGTCGCGATTCGTTATGTTATTGTTTTTCTCTTGTGGTGCGATGTGCTGCACGTTTACTCAACGTAAAATAAATACAATTTAAAAAAATAATTATTCTAAATGATGATGTCTTTGTGCTCAATTTGTGTTTGTTAGGACAGGAAATCTGACTTTAATCTCAATTAAAATTAGATAATTACAAAAATGTACATGTGACCCTAATACTCTTCTGTATCACTGAAATCATTGTACTTAGAATATTATCTATTTTTGGATAGTGAAGTGAATGCATTTCAAGTCAGAATTGTAGCATCTTTCTCCACCTCTGTACTAATTAATGTTTGATTCACTGGTTTGTATCCAGCCAACAGTTAATTGTATAGATTCCTTCATATGTGTAGATAATCGTGATAGAGAGGAGATTTTTTTTTGCTGTTGTTTTTCAATGCAGAGATGTTTTTCTCCCCTTGGTAAATCCTTTAGTTAGCTTGCAGAGGATTAGGTCTGAAAATCTCTCATTTGCCTCCAAAGCCTGCAGGGATTCATTGGTGAAGAAATTCAGTTTCTCCACTGCTTCCATCTGAATTTGACTTTGGCATTTATTTACTTATTTATTTTCATCTCTTTTTTTCTCATACCTTGTCGCTGGCCTCTACATTAATGTTTCCTTGTATTTCCTGCAACTTAAATAGCCTTTAGATTTGAACACTGAAGAGCTATGGGAAAGAAACGTCACGTTTGACTGACACAAGGTTAAATATACATTATAAGCCTTTTTTCAGATTCCTTTAGTCTTGGATTAAGTGGAGAAAGAAAGAATAAGAATGGAATAATAATGTGTATTCCCCCCAGATGATTCTAAGTCTCAGCTGTAGGCCTCTGTTTTTTTTTTTTTTGCATATAGTACACGGAAAAGCTTTTGAGTGTTTTTTTTCATTCACCACAGCCCCATATAAATCACAAAGTACGTTCAAAAGACAAGGATCCCGATGGAGCTCAAAGCCTGAGGCTATACACCACAATGAAAACAGCTCTGGGATAAGGATAATGGGTGGTACAGACTACTTAAAACTATCAATGCCGTGAAAGGGACGAGCTCACAAGGATGGGGGCATATACCTCAGCGAGTGTCTGGCGATCCTATTTCTTCCTGACGGCAACATTTCCATTGAGAGAGGATTCCTGCCCTAAATGATTATCCGTCAAATAAGAGTCAACTTTAAAATAGCATAGATCAAACTGTTAGTGGTGCTCGCTGTTTCTTGAAGGCCGTAGTTCTGAGCGTTTCTTTTTTAGCTGTGATGTACTGAGATGAAAAAGCTTGGATGTTACTTCTTTGGCCAACTGTAAAAAGGATTTGGGGGTTGTTCTTCACTAATATAACCCTTTAACACCCAAGCCTCAACATATCCTGCTTTTGCCCATTTTTTTGCAGATTAACTGCATGTTAAAATAGTCAATTTAACATTTAAAGGCGACATAGGATGCTTGTATCACACATATAGGTTAGTTATGGAGGTCTACTTACATATATTAACTTGTTTTCATGGTTAAAAACCTCCTAATCGCTGCAAACGAGCCGATCAAAATATCTCCTCACTGACGCTCTCGTCAGCCGCGCTGTTTCAGACCAAAACCACACCCCCAGAACGTGGACTGTGTTGTGATTGGCCAGCCAACGAGAGCTTTCCCACTGTCCTGTGATTGGCCAGGTACCTGGAAGTGACGTAATAGATAGGCCAGCTCTCAGATACACAGCTCCCCCTCTGGCACGGTGGATGCTCTGCATCTCAGCAGCTACAACGAGAGTAGTTCTTCTTCTTCTGCGGTTGAATGTACGCAACCGGATGTGCCCGGAGTAGTGCCCACACTGGGAGGCGCTACGGTGGTGAGAGGAGTGGTGAGGATTTCTGATGACGACATCAAATTAAGGAAGTGCCGAAAACAATACAACACTATTTTCTCAGCAGTGGCTGAACTGTTTGTTCTGAAACTTTAGGGTTTCATAAACGAGGTCATGACGCAGATACACACACAAACGCAGCGTTCATTGGAGCTTCCGGTCTATGTCGCCTTTCAGAAAAACAGCAAGTTCCGTTGAGCAAAAAGCACATGTAGTTGTACACAAACACCAGATTTTGTGTGAAAATTTGAAATTTGAACCACATAAAACCAATTTTGATGTAGTTTTTGTCTCAATGTCCAAAAGCAGGGCAAAAAAAATGGAAACTAATGTACAGGTGTTTCTCCAGCTCTCTCCTCTCTGGTGACAAAGATGCTGATTTCGCCGGCTTCCTGCAACAGTGCGAGTAATTACCGTAATAACCACACATTGGCTTTTGTCTTTTGGTGTTTCTACCGGCTCGCCACGGCACGGTTAAGTTGCGTTTCTGCTAGCATAGTGCCGAACTGTATATTAAAAAAGACTTAACAATCCTAAAAACGTGGGTTAATCTCCAACAATTCCCAGGGAAATGTCCAAAATCTCAATGTTTAACAGAGGAGTTTGGTGTATTCAGCGACAGCACTGCTGAACACGAGCGGGATCACAAACTCTGCTGTTCTATGTGCTCCGGTCATGGAGGAAGTACCGAACACCTGTTTTTAATGAACTGATTCTAATGATTCAGTTCCACTGAAAACAACTGCTTTACAAGTCACTGGTCACTCGTTTGTGTGTCGCGTGTAAAACACAGTCATGGCAGTTTCATGCAGCCCTGCATTGATGACGCCGCCCACGTTGAGTAGGTAAAACCAACCTAAACCGTGGCGAGGCAAGCCGGGACCATAGGTTAGGTGGAAAAGTGGCTTCTGACTTTCAACTTCTCAGCTTTCAGAAACCGTTGGAATTTTTCCAATAGCACAGACCGCCGCGTGATTACAGTGATGCAAAGTGCGCTTGTGCAAACGCGGTCATCTGCGATACGCTCGGTACAAGCGTTTTAAAATGATTATTGTTTCTACACGTCCAAACAAAAGAGAATTCTCTCACTTTCAGTAAATATGCACTTCAAAAAAAAGTTTGACAGTGACACAGAGGGACCAGAAAGAAAGAAGTTATGAGGAACTGTGTGCGGAGATGAATGGAGGGAGGAAAAAAGACAGAGTCATGGCCAGGGATGATATAAACAACCTCTTCTGTACATCAAACATCCTTTGCCTCAGCTTTGGAGGGAGAAAGAGAGAGAGAGAGAGAGAGAGAGAGGAAGCGATAAGGAGATATGGTGGAGGACAATGAAAAAAAAAAAAGGATGATGGACTGTGATCAGAGATGAGACGAGGAAAGGCAGAGTCATGGCCATTGATTATATAAACAACCTCAGCTCCACATCAGATAAACACAGGCTCCATGCTTTTTGCTTGGCAATTGCTCTGTAAATCACAAAGCACTTTGAATCAGCCTGCCAGTGTCCCTCTCTGCTAAATGCAACTTTACCTCTACAAAGAGTGTTAAGTTGATGGTTAAATGGCAGCGTCTGTGACAGCCACCTGGACTTGTTGAGCTGTAGCGTTTATCTTTCATAAATGCACCACGTTGAGCGGGTTAACAGAAGGGGGAAAAAAAAAAACGATGTTTTCTGTGGCTTGAGTCAGCTGTAAGAGGTTATTTAACCCTTTAACACCGAGCGTGTCGCAGACAACGACTCAAACAAATGTTATTTTAAATATGTGATGTACTGTTCATATTTCAAATGTAACACGCACAATCTGGTGTTTGTGTATAACCAGTGTTTTTTCTTCATTTTAATTTGTTAATACACTACTTTAACATGCAGTAAATTATACTTAACAGCCAGATGTTGAAAGTTATTCTGGAAAAATGTGCAAATAAAAGGACATTTTCTGGTAAAAGTAAGTCTAAAAGTCCAGACGCACATTTTGAGGCTTAGGTGTTGGAGGAGTATAACATTCTTCGACTTAAGATTTTGCTCACGCAGTGTGAATTCAGGAGAGTGCATTCAAGAGATGTTTTTCAGGAACTGTGCAGCTGCAATATCTGGTTTATTTGCTTGATTCACAGACACGTCGGCTGTCCAGTCATGTGCTTCAAACTGTTAAATGGCGGCTGTTATCATCAAATCTTAATGCTAAAAGCAACTCGCAGCTGTGTAGGCTTCTCAACACATAGGTGTTATATGGACCATATATGAAAAATGGATTTAAAAAATTCAGTGTTTTTTTTTCCCCCACTTTGCTTGACCTCTCCGTTTTCCATAAAGTGTGAAGCTGCTCTGGCCCAAACTGCTTATATGAGGTTGTTGTTGTTGTTGTTTTCTTGTATCTTCTCCTGCACCAGGCAAACACAACAGACCTTTGCAGTGTAGAGTCACATTAGAATATTATTGACCGTGGCACGACTTTATCAGCATCCTGTGAAGACCTCAGGTCTCACAACACACACACACACACACACACAGCAGATCAAAATGCCAACTCCTCCGCAGGGACGCCACAACAAGCCAGAAGCTGTTTTACATTCTCAGGTCGTGTCTCATCTTCCAATATGGCTTTTCTGTTGTGGTAGGTCGCTGCAGGTCTATGTCTCGGTATTGCAGACAAGACTCTGCTGCTGCTGAGTGTACGAGTCGCTGTCTCTCAGCTGGGGATCCTTTTTGACTGAACCCTCGCGCTCGTCCTCCACTCTCCCATGTCTTTAATAGCATTAAAAGAATACTTCACCGATTTGCATTTAGCTTTGTATTACTAGAATCGGGCTAGTATTTTTGTAAAACCGTGCTTCTCAACCTCAGTTTCCCCTGAGTGCCCACCAGTGACACTTGAAACTGCGACGCTAATTCTGCACTTTTTAGACGTATGGGGGGACGGGACCTCATTCCCAGAATGTAAACAGTGTCCGCCATCTTTGCTAACAGTTCCGCTAACAGGAAGTGTCACTGTTGACGTTGTAGACATTTTTTGAAAGAATCACAGCATATTGTAAGACTTCTTTACTATCTTGTAAAAGAAATGTAAAAAAAAAGAATAACTAACCTCTAATGACTCTATCCTTTCTTTCTCTTTTTCATGCATTCCCGTTGGACCCTCCCCTGTAGCTGAAGAGTATGCTGTTGAAGGTAAGACTGGTGTTTTGCTCCCCAGGCCCTCTGATGGCTTCCCATAATGCTGTCAAGGATTCTGGTGCTGGTTGCGTTGGCATTGTCAGTTTGGACTGCGGTTATAAAGTGACTTCCAGGGGGCCTAAATTACACGTTTTCCGAATCAGACTAAAGCCAAAATCATCCCTGTTTTATCTTGTTTATTCTATCCTGTCTTGTTTGATTTATTTATTTTCGACGGCGTCTTCTCAACACCAAAAAAAAAGATGACTTCTTGAGCCAATTTAGCAGATAATATGGTTCCTTCGTGTCTAAGTTAACAAGATATGACATGGTGATTTTGAGATGCTGTCTCTCTGCTTTCCACCCTGTCCTATCTCCAACAACGGTGAACAGAGGCTGCCAGTGGGGGCCCCTGAGGGGACCTCATTAGCCCTTGGGCCAGGTGCTCACCCAGTGCCGAATGTGGCAGACCCGATAGATAGCTCAGCCTGAGCTTGCGTGTGTGTGTGTGTGTGTGTGTGTGTGTGTGTGTGTGTCTGCAGGCTGTGCACTGATCAGGCGGAGGTTCACCTGTGGTTGTCTGTTTCCTCACACTTTTACGGGGTTGTTTTGATTCTGTGCCTTGTGTGGAGAAGCTGTGTTTGTGTGTGTGTGTGTGTGTGTGGGTGGACATTAACCTTGTGTTTGCGTGTTGTGGAGATGAATTTCCTCCATGTGGTCTAAACCAGTCTTTAATTAAATCAAAAGAATGCATAAATGTAATGGTGTGGTTGTCTCGCCATCAAATAGTGAGTTGTTTATCTTGTGACATTGAAAAATACAGAGGCGTTTGTCATCCTATCATTTTATTGCTCTTAACTAGCCCAGTGGATTGTATTTAAATTCTGGTCTCGGCGTTGATGTGTGCACTTACAGACAGTTTGAAGCTGGCATTTTCTCAGTTTGCTCCTACAAGAGAAATGCAAAACTCTTGTAATGATTGTGCGGTTGTGTGTGTGTGATGCATGTGTGCGTGTGTGTGTGTGTGTGTGTTGCAGCCCAATACCACTGAAGTCCATGAGGAGGGAAAATAGGTTGGGAATAGCAATAAATGGCAGCAATCGTACAACTCCTGGCAATGCTGGCTGACAGAGTAGACCCTCTAGACTGATGTGGAGTGAGGTGAGGAGCACAAAAGCAGAGGGTGGTGATGGAGTGATGAGGAGGGGGTGATTTTACCCTTTTTTACCTCACTTTATCCCGACTAAACAGACTGTGACACATTTACAAACACACACGCCGTTTTTAGTGCCTCAAAACAGGCAATAGTGGAGGCCAGTGAGTGCGTTTGCATATGTCAGGATTTAGCATCTGCTGCTTTTTCTTTGTCGTTTCACGAATGTCCTGCAGGTATTAATGTGCACTTGGCAAAAGTGTTTGTTGTAGGTCAATCTTCCCTTTAATTGTGTCTGCTCCCAGCTGTCAGAGAGGTGGCACAATTCATCGCATTTCGACAGCAACATTATAAAACTAATATGAAAGTGGAAGTATGTTTTCTTTCCTTTTAGAAATGTAAAAAAAAAACACCATATATACAGTATATTGAGTTTATGAGTTCGTCTTGACACATTAACATACCCCGCGGTGAGGATATTGTTTTATGGAGACGCTTTAAAGTCCCTAAAAGGTAAATACTTATACCACCATTAATTTGTACTCAAAGTCATGTAATTAAATTAAAGACAAGAAGTTGTGTTCCCAGTTCCCAGTGTGTTGTGTATCAACAAGACAGCTCAACAGATTTATTTAATGGCTCATTGTCTCTTATACCCTGCGAGTGCCGCTGCACTCCTTTCTCCTCTATTTTTAGGGTTTCCCTGTGACCGTATTTGGTCTAATTAGCGCCGGTGACCGCGTGTTCAAAGGTCGGTTGAGATTGATGATGCGTAGAGATGTTGAAAACCCCCGGGGAGAGCGGTGCCCCCGGAAGGTGGTCGCTGGCCCTGGTTCTTTGTAGGGCCTCGATTGATGATCGGCTTGCGACACTGACCTGTTTTTTACTGGTGAGCTCGCTACACTTGGCCATCTGCGTTACTGGCAGGCCTGTCCTTCCCCCTGGAGGACTACATGTGTGATGTATAGTTTCATTATGTAAGCACAGGTTTGCCTCACTGTCCGGTGCAGTTGTGTTCCAGGCGAGGTTAATAAAGGAATGGCACATTAACTGGGGTTGTGTGTTTATAGGCCACATATTCAGGCCTTTAAAAATGCACCTTCTTCTGTGTTGTTGAGTCAAAGTTATGATTCATCACATTTTTAGTAGAAGTCACAAAATAGTCTGTTTTTTTCTTTTCTTTTTGTTCCTAAAAACGAGCCAAGTGACCTTTGAACTGTGACATATTTCCAAATGACACAAATTCAATCAGTTACAATCAATTTTCATCACATTGCCGATAGGTTGTGCTGGAAGAAAAGGATATAAGAAACTCTATATAGTGCATTCTTATAGCCACTGTATATACTGTAGGTTTTAACATAGTAATGGGGAAGAAAGCAGCCTAAAATGCTCTGTGTTCTCAGGGTTAACCAGCTGGATCTCTTGGGGTAAATGCATACTATTAATTGAGTTCCATTGTGCAGCACATTGAATGTCTCACTGACCTGGATAGTGTTGTTGCAGAAGAAGAAGAGAGGGTGAACTTGCTGAGGCAGTTAAAAGTGTATTCACCTGCTGGAATATAGAATGTTTTTATTTTTTCTCCAGCTGATCGTCTCACAGACCATGACCATGGGCACAGCTGAGAGTGTGGGTGGGGGAAACAAAGCTAAAATCATACACAGTTGGACAAATCTCACTGTGGTCAGTGTGACTGGCCCCTGAGACTGGCTGATAAATTAAGTGACCCAGTGCTTTGTTTGGGTGAGGGATGTTCCGCACTGGCCATGCTGATCTTAATCAATCTGATCAAGGCTAATAACCTTTTCTCTCTGAGCCGTGCAGACCTTCAACTTAATCTCACCCTCGGGGAGGGCAATAGCATTTTATTTTTTTTTTTCCACAGCCCTAGAAAAAAATGAGTTTGATGTTAGCTAAAGATACCAGCTTATAGAGCTGAGTGGGGTCTGTAGTTACAGGAGATTACTTTAGATAATCAAAACAAGATTAGATGGGGATTTTATTCTTGTTTTCGTGGGAGAAATAAAACAGTTCTTGCACAAAGATTTGGCTTTTTTTCTAAATGCATCAAAAGAAATGTACTGATGTCACTGTGGCATTAACCTAGATTTGTTTTTTTTTTCTGCAACAAATTTCAACTGTTGTTATTTTTTGAATACCACTGGTAAAAAAAATGCCTGACAACCTGGATTATGAAAAAGACGTGAATTCTACAGAGCAATTGGGAACAGTAAGACATTAATTTTTATAGTGGCATAGCATAACAACACAGTTTGCCCATTCTGTCTGATCAATAAAGCTTAACTGCATTTCTCACTAAATACACAAGAGATTTCCAGCGCTCAAATACAGTTGATTGTAGGAAGATTGCTGACGACCATTTTACTCTCATGCACTTGAATGAATAGCTCCCGTAAAAGCAAACACACACGTTCCCATAGTAACCTTTCCGAAATGGGCTAAAATACTAAGGATTGAAAGGGTGGAACAGAGCTGAATGTCTGTTTTCCACAGCTCTGAAATTGCCCAAGAGACTTTGGACAGCTGGATGCCTTGATGTTCCCTCTGCCTGTCCAGCCTCTGCCAGATGTTGCTGCGAGATAAAGCATCCCCGGATCCTGGAGGAGCCAAAGTCCAGCCATGCCTGTTCTCACAAGACGTTAATTTCACCCCACACAGCTCACGCTCCTCTTTTCTCTCTCTTGCTCCGTCTTTCTTATTTCTGCTTTGTGATAACCAAGTCCAAGGGGATGGAGTGGGCGTCCACTTGTGAGCAACTCCAGATGCTTCAGTGTCAACATGTACGGCCTTAGGCGATATTGTTTCCTATGATGGGGAGAGAAATGGGGTGGACAATGCAGGGTTCCCGGAGTTCGGGTGTTGTCATGTTTGTGTGTTTTGTACGTGGAGTAGAGCACTCCGTGTGCCAGATTCCGCTTCTCAGCTTGACATATTTCTTTGTTTGCTTTCGCAGTCTTGTAAAGCTCAGTGAAACATTCCAAGTGGCTACATATTCCCTAGTTAAGCTGTATTGTGTAATCATTTTAAACAAATGCCTGCTACATTCAGACCCTTGTCAGATGAGCTCACACAATGCTGATTAAGTCTGTCAGCTCCACATGACTTATTTCTTATTTATTACAGACGGAGGCTGCAGACAATTGCAAATAGAGTGGAGTTTGACTGGAAACATAGATGCACATTAAGAGCTTTAAAAGTAAATATATTGCTCAAAACCCGGTTTTCGCCACAGTTTGATGGGATAAGTGGTTCTTTTTTTACGCCCACCCAACCTGCGCTGCTGCTGTATACACACAAACGCTCCCTCAGTCAGGTCTGATAATATTGCTTGACAGAGCCTATTTTCAGATGAAGAACACAGTATAGTTAGAAAGAAAGGCAGAATAATATCAACAGGAGTCGGTTGTAACTTAAGCACTTCACCTCTGCGGTATTACCACAATGAGCTTTGGGAGAGATTTAATACTCAATTCAAAATACTCCTTTCTTCTGTGTAGTAAATGACATTGTGTCGTGCATGTTTCTTACTGTGTTACCTTTGAGACTTGCAATCGTCTCTCAGTGGACTTTGCGGTTACGGGGTATTTGTAGTTGATACCACCTCATCTCTTGTGCAGAAGTCGAGTCACACTAATTTATGCCCGGTCATGTACAGTGTTGGTAATCCTTCTCCCTTTTTGATCCTTTTACGTCTATAACTCAATGAAGTTTTCTTTTCCTTGCCTTATCCCTTCACCCATCTTTAGGTTTAGCTCCGTCGTATTAATCTCCTCTTCTATATTATTTTCTTGCCACCTCTGTGTGCCTTTTAAAACATCTCCCCATACTTATTTTGACTAATTCTTCCACTCTTTTTCTGTCCTCTCTATCAACGTCTCCCCCTGCTCTGCTATGGAAAAACGGATAGGTTCTTGCTTTTAGATGCGTATTGGCAGGGAGCCTGTATAGAAAGCAATGACATGAGGCTTTAGTGGATTATTGAAAGCTCTACAGAATGGATGCACCCCCCCACAAACTATATTTGAGCACCTGTACAGTTATTAAGTTGTCAGTTTAGCCGTCCATAAAAGCATGCATATAGGTCAGGAGATTGTTAATCCTTACACCAAACATGGAAGTTAGGATGAAAAAATAATCTCACACAATAGCATGATTGTTGGTGCCAGATGGGCTGGTTTGAGGATTTTCCGAAACTGCTGATCTCCTGGGATTTTTGGGGACAACAGACTTTGAGTTTACACGGATCAGAACCGTAAAGTGTGAGCGGCTGTGCGCTGAGAAGCCTTGTTTGACAAGGAAGGTCAGAGGAGAATGGTCAGACAGTTTGGAGCTGATTAAGATGGCAGCTATTCACAGCTACGCTACAGATATGAACCCCGCACGGCACCGTTGGGATTTAGATGAAGTGTTGAAACGGGTGGCATGAATGTGTTGCTGACAAAATAACAATAATGTCAACATTGAGCACAATCTCAGGAAAGTTTCCAGCGTAATTGTCCTTATTAAGTGCTCAGGGCGTGAAGAATGCAATAAATAAGACTTTCATTTATGGCCCACTTTGTGTGCTAAATATGGTGAAATTAAAATTACAATGCGTTTGCAGCAATAGAGGGTAATGGGATTTCCCTTAAATTGGAATAATTAAAATAAAGGCAACACCTCATGTCACCGGTGTTAGCATGAAATGTAAGTCTTTAATAAAGGCTTAACCTTGTTCTTTTAGAGGCTCGACACTATTATAAGAGATCATAGTAACTCATTTACAAAGCAGGTGATTAACCCAGCAGATCTAAACTGGCAGCGATGATGGTCCGCAGTTTACATTCCACTGTGCACAGATCAGATTAACAAGTGAAGTTGGGAGATTAATTACTACCCGGACACCTCGCTAATCTCTGTCCCTTTTCAACCTGCATTATCATTCATATCTGCAGACAGGACAACGTATGTATTTAAATAACCTCATGTGCATTACTGACAAATGTACTACAAATAGTGATGGTTTCCTTTAAATGATCAAACCGATCAAAAGATAGTTTTACCTTTTTCTTGCCGTATGCACTGCCCTGAAACTTCATGGCTTATAAACAGAGCAATAAGTATCACTGAGCTCATAATGAGAGGCTTCATCAGGGTTCTAGCGAGCACATGTTAGCGCGCCGGACGGAAATCACGCGCTAACATGTGCTAGCTAGAACTCAGAATTCTAGCTAGCACCTCAATTTTGGGCGTCAGTGTCAGTGCAATGCCGATGTCCTTGTCGTTGTAACTTGTCGTGTTCTTGGCTACTGTTCGATCGAACCACGCCGGCATCGAAGCGTGGAAATAACAACAAACGCACAAACCCCTAGTATCGCAACGTATATTTCTCACGCAGAGAGGTGATAAGACTTAACCGCCCATAAATTAGTAATCTATGAACCGTTGATGCAAAGGCAGATTGCTCCGCGTAGTTCGTTCATACAGCTGTCTCGAATTAGCAACCTATCAGATCAGACCCAGAAAATAGCATTTCTTGTTGCCGGGTAAAGTCCACGTTCCACGAAGGCGTGGGAATGTGCTCATTTATTATAATTGCTGCTTATTAAAGTGTAAGTCTGAAGTGCAAAGAGTATGTTTTTTGTGTATTTTTTTCAAGGCATCAAAGTCTGCCACAAACACACACACAACTCACATCACAATTCATAAGCTAAGCTTTTACCCCCCCCCCCTGAATTCAATTATGCCATGAAATGCCACTGACTGTAAAGGCAAGAGTCCATGCAGGACACTGTGAGAGATTGCATTTGGGCAGCAGCACCCAGGGAAAGGTCCATCTGCTGCCCGTCCATGAGCGGACAGCCCGAGTGTTAAGAAAAGAAAAGCAACTTACACTCACTCTCGCTTTCATCTGGCTGCTAAGCCAAAAAGGTTTGAGACAAGTGAGTTACTGCCACGTTTTTATCTGTTATCGCGTGTGCGTGCATGTAATGTTTTGTGCGTGAACGTGTTTCTCACAAGACAAGGAAAGATAATGCAGTTTCACATCCGTGTGATACATTTGAGTGTGTTTTCCCCATCACTTAAAGTCGTCTGAGCCCCAGCTCTTCTGATGTCTAATGCCACGCTGCAAATTTAGTTGCACTGCCTGAATGTCTTTCTCAGTCCAAAGTGAATGGGATTTCAAAGAGACGAGGAGAGCATTTGTTTCAGCTGTCTCGTTTGGGGGCCTGTCCTTTATTTATTGCCAACCATTAATTTAGCACACCTACAATTATGTATGAAGGGCTGGTGGTGGCGGTGGCAGCGCAGAGAGAAATGATCTGGCCAAATTGAGATCAATAGCCTGGTAAGATGAATGAAAGTGACCAATAAAAGAAGGGATGTGGGGAATACAGCAATTCTCTCCTCATCTCTCCCTCACTTTCATAATGGGAAAATGGTAACACTTGAGTGAGCTTGTTTTGCCACTGAGGACCTCCCTCCTGCCGCATGAATGTAAAATGATATTCGTTTGGGATTCAAGCATTGTAGACTGGAGAATGTATTTTTCTCCTGCTTAATCCTCCCCTGTGTATCTCTTTCTCTCCCATCCCTTATCACTTTTTTTGTCTTTTGCAATCACCGTCTTGCTCTTTCCTCATGGTTGATTTTTCTTGTAGCCTCTTTCACTTCGATCCTTTTATTTGCATTGTTGTTTTATCCAATCGGGCTTTTTTCTTTTTTTCTTCTTCTTTTCGAGTTAAATCCAGATACCCCGAAGAAAGGAAAATGGAGAGATTTGTTTTCCCATCAACTTTAAACCCTAATGACTTTTGTGGTTGTTGATTATTAAATGTACATGACATTGGTCACTAAGATACTGGCTTTTGATGTGTGCATTTTTTTGCACAAATTTCTGCGGCGATGTGAAGACAGTCAAGGAATGCTTTTAACTGAAGTTTACGCCGTAAATATACACGCAAGCAGACACGATGGGAAAGAACTTTGCAATGTCCTTTTTGAAAAAAACACTGAATTCCTATAGCAGCTGCAAATCAAGCAAATCTGTGACCTCTGCGCTCATCCACACAGAGGTCACAGAAAATATAACAATCGCTAACTCACACTGTGCTTTGACCTTGCACCTTTGTTATCTTTCCTATAATGTGACAATCAACACGTCACATAAGTCCTAAACGTGGTATTCTTATATGCACATTATTATTGGCTTAAAAATTGTTATTGATTATTTGATATAATAGTATTGGATATCAGCAAACACGCCAAGAAAACAGTCGGCTGAATAGACAAAATATTTTGTTAATTTCACTACAGAAGAGACTAAATGACCTCTGCAGTTTGGCACATGATTACATCATAAAATGTACTGTATACGTATAATTGCATTGGCATCAATCATCAAAGTATATGGTGTGTTTCCCTTGAGAAATACTGAACTAAAATAACTGTATTTTTTGTTTACAATTTGACCAAAGCCCAGCATTTGCTGGTTTTACATTTAGATGCAAACGATCGATTTTGCAAAGTCACAAGTCAGTTATTTATCTTTTAGGATCAGGTCATTTTAAAACTTTCATTAGCACTTATTCTCACACAGCTTCTGAGATTATGAGTTGTCCCAATGATACATTACACTTCTGTATTTTATATGTCACAATTACAATTTGCAGTTAGCTTGAATTGCTTTTAGAGCTCCTGCATCAGTTTAAGTAGTTGGTATCTCAAATTAAGCAAAAGCTCATCGCCATCATGTCGTTATTTTGGACTATTTGAATATGCTCAGTAAATTCTTTTTTTTTTCTATTTCAACATCGCCTTGTTACCGAGAGCCATATAAATTATAAGTTATAAGTTCGTAAATAGACAACACAGTCAAAAACGGGCTATGTTCACCAGCTTGAAAGCCGCTATTAGCGGAATGTGAGGCCTGTTAAGTCACTAACACCATCTCATAATTAACATTGAACGCTTTTTAATAGTTGATTTAAAAGAAAATAGCCGCCGCGTTGACAAAACAAACAAACAAACATTACGACATTCCAGTTTGAGTTTACTTTTATATTGCGGCATACGGAGAGAGGCTAATGTTTGACATCTGTTGTCTTTGAAATGTTCTGCTGCTTTAAGCAACTCGTGATGACCACTGAAAAATGAGTCTATCCTGGATTCAAACTGCTGCTGCTCTGCAACTACAAACACAGCTGGACCTCTGTATTCTCCATTTTGGACATTCCTGTGGTCTCATCAGTCCACATTAGGCATGGGGCGATTATCATCATTATCATGAACAAAATAATTGTGATTCCCAATATTATTTTGTCATAATTATAAAAGCATGTTTTAAAATACTTTATTTATTTTATATGTTAAAAATGTAAATCAGCAGGGTCTCGACGGGGTTGGTGTGGAGCTTTTTGAAAATTTAAGGGGAAAATTTGCCATTCTAAGGGTACCCAAAGGGGAACAATGCTCTTTTTACACCATATATTCTTGATAGGTCATTTTTATACCTCCGTATCTTGGCAGTGTGTAACCTTCACAAAGGACCCTGACACAAGATATTTAAACTCAGAGGCAACCCAAAAACAGAGAAAACACTAAGTTTGTTTCTTTTACATCGATAAAAATAATACCCAAACAACAGAATCACATGTTCACATTTGACCTGCCTATTATTACACAAGTAAATACAGTCAAAATAGTTGCGGTCCTCAATTTTGCGAATTGTCCCCAATTTTTTTTCAGCTGCGAATCAGTATGCTACCATGCGCTAGCCAGAAGCCTGCGTATAGTACATACTTAAAAATATTGAAAATGACAACATTACGGTTACAAAACAGACGAAAAAAAGGAGATAAAGACAAAACAAAAACAACAAAATAACATACATCAATGAATAATGTCAATAACATATGAATAGTTTAAATGTAGGCGGCAGGTACATTGAAACAATACCAAATAAATCAAAAACAGTTTAATTGAAAACAAGAGCCGTCGACAAGGGAAGACGACAGAGTTTGTTTAAACAATTACAGCGACGTAATAGACCGGATATCAGCTGGTAAATTATTCCACTATGTTTAAGCTTTAAACATAAAGGACATTTTGCAAGTCGATTTTTGCGCTCGAGGGACGTAGAAGTCACGTTGAGTTACTAATGTTACAAAAATATGTTAGTAAGGATGCATTGTTTGAGTGAATGTTCATCAGTGAAACGGAGGCTTTCCCCTTGTGGTTTTCTATGCACACTTATATTGTCTGTTGTCGTTGTTATAGCTCATATGATTTTAAATCAGCTTCGACTGCATTAGCTCATTAGATCTTAGCTCTTTTCAGGGTTTACATATGCACACTGCAAGTAGACGCATGTAAGAAAATACTTTGAACTGCTCCTTTTGTCAGATCCCCGCAGACGACACTGTTTATTTTTCCGCCACTGTCAGTGTGGCCTAACAGCTATGATGAGTTGTTATCAGCAGCCCCATAAATTTGTTCAGCAGCTGCCACAAAGCCTCGTCTCCCCGCTGCTGTTGTTATTTATTTATCTGTTGTGTCGCTGATTCTCCGAGGGGCCAGAGAGGGAGAAACTTTAATGCCAAAGACGCTTAAATGGCTCCCTTAGTAGCTCTGGCCTGGCCTACTTGATTTCTCTGCGTGGTGTCATCTGAAGGGGTGGGCATAGAAAGGATAAGAGAGAATGGCACACGTGGGATGGAGGGAGCTGAGAGACAGAGACAGGCTTTGACTCCAAAGATGGAGAGGCAGAAAGAGATGGGGGGAAACAACAGACAAGGGACATGGTGAAGTACAGGAGGAGTTAGTGGAAATCTGGAGGAGTTACGTCTCCAACATGGGTGGGGAATCGTTTATTTCTATCGCTAACCTCCCTGAAAAGGCTTTTTCTTTGGCGAGGCATCAGATAGCAAGGGGTAGCGGTGATATACTCCTCTGATTTTCCAGCTTCGGATGAGTCAGATTTAAGCTCTGGGTCTTTGTAAGAGTTAGTTTGCTGTCGTCTGGTATTTCTCGCAGCCTTACTATTCATCTGCCAAGGAAAGAACCATTTGTTGTTAGATGTACTCCACCAAAGTGTTTGGTCTTGAAATACAGTGCAGTGCGCAGTGCGATGTTGAAAGATTCAGAAGACATTTTCGCCGTTTATTATTGGGCCCACTCGTTTATATTTGAAGTGCAGATCAGGACTCTTTGTACAACATGTGTGGCGGTTTCGATTTCAGTATTTGTTGTATAAGACAAGTGGGAAACAACCTTTGTTCCACAGGTGGTACACCTTATACGTTTAATCTATCCCAGCAATTTGATTTCTGCTGGATTCACCAGAGGGAAGGCAACCATTTGTTTTCAGGCCTTGGCAGTTTGCAGTATTAAACTGATCCGATCCCCGTTGCTGACTTAGAAACAGACAAACAAACACAGTTACACCTGTAGAGAAGTCACAGTATATCCACATCAATCCAAAATTGAGTGTATGAGTCTTTCTCTCTCTTGTGTGTACACTTAAAGTGTTAAATGCTATAAGAGTATCTTAGCTTTGGAGTTAATGTTGGCTGGTTATAAAATCACCTCAGGGAATTAGAATTGGGACGGACGGCCATTTATTAATGCAGCGTGACCACGAATGAGTGATGAAACAGATTACATCTTGGGATGCAATGCATTCGACTAAAAGGCGTTAATTGGCCAAATTTGGCACAATGTATGTCATTGTAATTGAAAGTAATTGAAAGTAAGTGGTGGTAATTATAAGACCGCTGTGTTCCGGCAATTTCAGTCACTCAACCCACCCATCACGCCACAAATAATGGCAGTGGTAATCAGACGCCAAAATTCACTTACCTTTGTATGTTTCATTTTCAGGCAGTTAGTTTTCTGCTTCTTTGTGTGAACCGCAGAGACCTTAATGGCGGGCAATCGTGTGCACAGAAGGACGTTTCTGACTAAACTGTAACTTCAACTCCCTGAAGATATGAAAATGAAGCAGTGAGTGGAAGCATATTCATCTCCATCCTGGAAGACCAAAGGCATGACCATGCCTGAGGGCTGTTATTCCTGCACGCAGCGAGAACTCGTCACAATCGAGGAGTCCTTTCTGAGTGTTTGCGTGTTTTAGTGTTTAATTATTTTCCACTGTCAAAGGTCCTATTGTGAAATTCCCCAGGCACCTCCAGAGTGCAAGCTGGAAGAGTCAACGCCTTAAGCTAGCGACCCAGTCGAATAAGATAAGGTCAGAGCTCCACTCCTGATTTAGAGGATACGGCGCATCTCCATCTGGACACTGACAAGAAGAGTCTGCCCCCTCTCTAAGCCGAGTCAATGAAGAGACCGTCTCCTCGCCTTGTTCGCTGTTTCTCCTCTCTGTCAGCCAGAGCCCCTTTACACTATTCATAAACTTGGGCAGAGGGTTGTCTGACCTTTTTGCTGAAATGTTAGGGCAAATTAGTTGTCAGAGTAGTGGACGTGGCCGCCATACTAAGCCCCAGTTCCAGTCCCATACTGTATATACACATGGACAAGGTGCCTGTCCATTCTCCTGCTGCAGCCTCAAGTATTATTGTTGTTTTCATACGCATTGGTTTTGCAGATTATCGGAGTATGTTAAACTATGTTAATCCTAATGACAATGCTTAGCACAAGACGGCAAATACAAATGATTCACACGGTATATTCAAACGGATCTTCCCAGTCACGAGTCGATTTGAAGAATCCTTCACAGCAGTCTGCGGAGCTGCATCCTCGAATCACCGCCTTAATTCAGTCTACATATCACAGATCCGTGAGTTACTATCACCCTATTTTACCCTGAATACAGAGGAGCTGATAATGAGCCCAAATGTAAGCAGCAGAGCAAACACTGAGCCTGCAGAGCCCCCAATCTAAGCGTATTCATTACCTTACGCAATGACTTTTTAAAATAAACTGCATTCAGCATGCATTAGTTATTCCTGCATGGTAATTAGCCTCTCCACACTGCTTTCTGTGTATGCTATTGCTGGTTCACTTTAAAAAAAAAATAAAAAAATACTGAGTTAAAAGCAGCCTCACACTATGGTTTTTATGTTATTATGCTGCTGCATTTTATTGCCTCGATAGTAGCCTAAGGGTAATAATGTGGCAGTCAGTGGACGTGCCGAGTGTCTTTTAGCAGCGTGGCATATACTGCAAAAAAGCTCAGGTATGATCCATTAGTCCAAATAATGAAGGTTTCCTTCTCCGTGGCTTATCAGTGGTCCTTGAAATCATCTAATGTATGGTATTGAACATGCACACAAGTCAATTTTCCTCACACAGAGAGGACAAAATATCACAAGATGAATTATCTCAGTAGTATTCTCAGTAGAGTAATTCCCTCATTATAATCTACATAATAGTGCATAATTATAATCAACACTCGTCTTTAGGTAAACCAGTTAGACCCAAATATAGGACAAATTAAATTATAAAGTGCATAAAATCACAGTCTCAATGGGTGAGTTTTTTAAATCTATGTTCAAAATGATCAACGTATAAGTGCAACATGCATTAGTTTTGCCGGACCTGCGTGTGGTTTTAGGAGGACAGGTGGTGTAAACACTTCTTTAATCACAGCTGTTTTTTAGGCTGCGCCTGTGAAAGTCCTTGACTTTGGCGATTGAGGCGTGGCATCCTTTTGTTCCACGTTCAGTTGTAATTGCAAACGCGCTTAATCGTCTGCCTCGCTGAATTCTCCTTGTGTATTTTGTCCTCCACCTCAACTTTGTGGTTCAGGGCTAAAAGTCGAAGGCCCCCTTCTCTCGTCTTTCTGACCTCAGTCTGACACCGATCCCGTCTTTTGAAGACAAGCAGAGATCAAATGCAGATCAAGAGGTTAGTTGCTCTGGTGATACAGGTTTTTTTTTTTTTTCTCTCTCTTCCCTTCCCTGTCTGTGGGCTATATTTGTGCTCTGTGGGTCGATGAGTCCTGCATGATGGCTGTGTGCAACTGACTCCAGCTCATCATTCGGCTTGAGAGAAATCCAAAGTAGGCTGATAGACACATTGCTAAGAAAGGGGATTGTTGGCATCTGGGTGTCTTTGGGCACAGAGGATGGAAGCGCTGAATGCAGATGTACTTTCAACCGCTATTTGAGGTCAGCTTTTATACCACTGTGACAGCCTTTCAAAGCATTACGTTTTAAGTAAAGAGCAGAGTCTACAAATTGATCCCTCTCACAGTTATTGCCTTTGGTTCTCGTTGCATATGGCATGCACAGATAAACCAAGGACTGTTGTCAAGTCCTCCAAACCGTGTCATTGGCAACGTTTTTTTGTTTTTGATTTATTTACGATTTTCACAGCGTCCAAATCTATCTTCTTCCTTCCTGTCCGAGCAGGCAGATCTGGCAGGGTTTACCATCCCAGCAAGCACTCACAGTTGCCATGTCACATCTCGTCTTTCCTTTGCTGTGTACCGAAAGGCCGTGATTAAAAGCCATGATGGAGAGCATCAACATCCCTCCCATCCATATTTGATGAGTGAATGTCTTCCATCGCACGCAACGGGGAGGGGAAGCTGTAATCAACATTTACACACACTGCGGATAATTGTTTACACAGATAATAGCTGTGTTTGTGCAAGCACGGGGGAAAAAAAAAAAAAAGTTGTTTCTCTTTTCTTGCAAAAATAAAAAGAAGAACTCTGATTAGGTAACGCCACGTCTAATTTCCCGTTGCTCTTTTTTAACTTGGTCTGGTTCAGATACCATATTAAGTTGTCGGCTAGCCGCTATCCTAGCAAAGCCTTGAGCGTCTCCACGACAATGGGGCCAGAATAAACTTGTCAATGGAGATCTTGGCATGTTGTCAATTGACGAGTAATGATGAAACATTACAGCTGCATGCAAGTGATTCATGCACTCATGCGTACACTGTGTGCTGTGCTCAATTACAATTAAACCTGAAATTTTGACCAGGTACATTAAAAACAATGTGGACCAACAAATGAGGTCAGACGCACTGGCTGTTACATTAAGGTCCCATGAATCATAGCCTATGAGGGTCTGTATTTGTAGAAATCAAGACAGATTATTAGACACATAGAAGCTCAGGGCAGAATCACCTTGACACAGTTTTTTGAGGTATACTCTGCTACAACTGCAGTTGCTGAATCTGTTAAAAAAAATATAAGTCTGTCTTCAGCTGTAAAGTCATTTAAAAAGAAAAAAAAAATAAATGTTGTCAAAAGTTTGAATTTTACAGCTCAACTTCACTTTGTGTCGACCTTTAATAACTTCCAGTCCAGTGCGTAACCTTGCATAGAGTAATGGTGCCAGCCTCACTGCCCAAGACAACCTCAGTTCAAGTGTAAATCATAAAACACCACTGTTAAAGCCAGATAAAAATATCCAACAGTCGCGCGGAGAATGGCATTGAAATGTTAATGGCTGTATATGGGGCGGAAATGAATTATAAACAACGGTGACGATGATGCAGTTTGCTTAGCGCTGTCGTAAGACGGAGGATTCCGCCGAAACCAAATGCTTTTAACGTCCTCTGTCTGACAGATGGCTGGTGATGCGGAGTGTGGATTGAGAGGGTAATCAGTCAGTTGCTATTTATATTATGGCCTGGGTGTATGGAGGAAAATGACATTCTCGTCACTAAACGGTGTCTGTTTGTTGCCGACGGTTACTATGGCGAAGAAGCAGCGGGGGGAGGCACAACGTGTACTCAATGGGAGAGGTGGTGGCAAAGAAAGCTCGGGGTTTGCGTATGATATATATGCAGATGATGTCGAGTCTCTGGTGAGTGATTTATAGATGTAGGGCTGTGCCTTGTTCATCATGCTAATTTGAAGATATTATGTACTGTTGACTGGAAAATGGGGCACCCTATATCAAGTCAACGTGGCTTGCTTTTGTGTTATTAAACATACTATTATTATCAATGGAGATATTCATGTTAATGACGTTAATTAATAGCAAAGTTCCTCAGGGCACAACCCTTCATAAGGAAAGGGTTTTCGGCAGTTATCAACTTGGATTATGATGAATAATATGTGAGGTATATGGTTGAGTGAGGTAGAGGTAGACTACGAATTATGATGGCAGAATCAAAGATGGCTTCATGACCAATTGGCGGCTATGTTTCTTTGTCCGGCCCACTTATCAAGGAGCTTTATTTGTCATTCAACCTGTGAGGAACATGAGGAGCGGTGTAAGGTACAGAGGTCTTGGCCTGCAGTGTGTAAAAGGCTGAAAACAATGAATAAATAACAACAGCAATATTAGCATTATATTTAAATGTGCCTCAGCCTTTTAATTAATGCTGTTGGTTTATAATATAATAGGATATAACATCATATTACGTGGGATGAGGTGCAAAAGAAAGGTTAATAGAATGCACATCTAGAAGTGAATGCTAATAGGCAGCACGGACATAAGTAATATCAGATGAAACTAAATCTAGACATAAGAGTCACACTTGTGTTTGGTTTTGGGTGTCTGTTAACTAGCTTGAGCTAACGTGGCTCTGAATTGTTGGTTGATCCTCGGGCAGGTTCCTGCGTCACTGTCTTTGATCGGAGGACAGTCGGCTGCTTGGAGATCAGGAGCTGGGTCCTTGTGTAGCTCTGTACTGAGTGAACTTCAGTTTGAGTTTCAGTTTGGACCTGGCTTTAGTGTTGTTTAAGGGTTGTTCCTGCAACGCAGTTCTTGTCATTTACGCGTACGTGAGTCATATACGTAATCATAAGTAGCGTCGGCTTGGCTAATTAAAGGATTTTATTTTATTTTCTTAAAGACCCCTAAAAAGACATTCCATTCCCGTCGGCAAGATCAAACTATGCTCGCTGTGGACCGCTCGTTCTTTGGGTCCCTCATTTACAGCAGCCAGACAGGCAGGTGGATAAATGTAGTGACTGCCATTGAGGGCTCTTGTTCTTCTCTTTTTTCAATGTTTCAAGTGGTGGTTGGTCGGAAAAAAACTGCTTTTCTCACCAGATATCCAAGTCCTGGTAAAATGTATCCTTGACATCATTTTTTTTCTGTAAAAAATAATGAAAGATCCGAATTAAACAAGGAGGCCGTGACATGCTTCTCCACACTACTGCGTGCTGGCAGAGATTAGAATTGTGTTTTGATGTTGAAAATAAAAACGATAAATAGACCAGATCCAAAACGTTATCACCCGTCATTAAAAAGCAGGACTGTCTGTCTTGTTCTAGCAGGAATAAAAAAGAAAAGGGGGTAAAATAAATTTCTCTACTCTCCTGCTTTGGTTGAGATTTTAGCGATGCAAGGACTGGCTTCACACTCCTTGATGTTGGGAGCATTTTGCTCTAATTAATTAGCCAGGAAGTAGTGGTTACAAGCTCTGGTTTCTCTGCGCCGTTCAGCTATTATTTCACTAAATGTATTGATCCTTGTTCCTTGTAGAAACTGGATCAATGCTCCAGTTTTAAAGGGAACAGGAAGGACTTTTTGCAAGTCGTGCCGTCTCTCTGCCGGCCTTCCATTGTGCTGCTAACTAAAAGTTTACCGTTTCTGAAATGGTGAATGAAATGAGGCTTATGGTGACGGCATCTCAGCGATCAAGGCTTTTAAGTCAAGAGAGCGATTTTTTAACAGTTTAAAGTGCTTAAATGTGGTTTGCGAGCTTCAACATTAGCAGGAAATAATTGGGATGTTTTATACAAGTCCTTCAGGAAGTAGCAGACAGCCACGCTGGCCATTACACCAAGAAGCAATCCCAAAAACCCTGAAGGGACCAATTTACCTGTTATTTACTGCCACTACAAGTTAATGGGTGACAAAGGAGACCCAGAATGGAATATCTTGTTGTTATTTTGCTGCTTAATTATTGCCACTATTTGGGGCCTCCAGCAGGGCCCCTCCTCTGTGCACCTGCTTTTACGCCCAGTAATAATGTTATGTTATTAGCAGTCATTAGTGTTCTCCGTCGCGAACTGTGCACTTCCCGGTCCAAGACGACAGTCCCTAGGTGGTGCAGATTAGGACATGGAGCGTGTCGTAGCTCCAGAGTAACTGGTGCGCTGTTTACACACTTGTAAAGCGCGTCCCTGTAGATACATGACTCAGCTCTTTTAACAGTGATGGGCAATTCTTCTGTGAGCAACTGTTGCGTCACTGCGGATGATCATGGTCATGAGTTCGGCCCACTTAACGTTCACTTCACAGTTATTATCAGTGAAACGATCACATGAATCGCGGGCGTGCGTGTTTATTAACTGGGCTTGTGAGGGACACGTTTCCAAGCAACTGCTATTTGCAAAATACAAAAAAAAAAACAGAAAAATAATAAGATAGGGTTATTAGCGTCCGTCTCCGTCAGTGAGTGGACTTGTTGTTGTGTCGGAGCTGCTGGTGTTGTGACTCGGAGACATTTGATGAACCGCGTGCTGCCCCATTAAATTTGCAGCTGCTTTTAAATGACCTGCGATGCCAAACCATCCAAAAGAAAGACCCTCTGTTAAATAATGAAGCAGATGTGTGTGTATCCCTGGCTTGAACGCTGACCTTGTCGGGCCCAGTCGGCCTCGTGGAGACCAAAAACCTGGTCAGAATAAGGCAGAAGCTTATTTTTTGAGGAACTGGTTAAGTTTACGGCCAATTATTCGAATTATGGTTAGGCTCTCCACGTGCAGGAGATCAACACAATAATTGTGCGCCCTTCTCCATTTTTATGCTGCATTTCAGCCGAGAAATCATTCTACCCCATCTATTTGTCGTGTCCACGCGGCGAACATGTCTGCAGTGGACACACACAGTTGCGCACATGAGCCCGGGATGAGTCAGAAAGAGCAGTGCATCGGGACACTATTCTCTGGCTTTATGTTTGGCAGATCTATTGTCTGCAAAGGATTTTGAAGCACATTTCATAACCAGCGTGAGCATAGTTGGGCCAAACATCGGCTCAAAGCCATAACTTTGTCCAAACACAAGGCAGGAATTGATAAAATAGGGAATATTTGTTTTTGTTGTGTTTTCACACACTCAACTAGGAAAAAAACTAAATGAAATAAACCAGAAATAATCAGTCTGCATCACGTTTTGCTGAGGTTTACGTCACTTTTAGTGGCATTTGGCAAGCTATTTGGAAGAGGATGGGAATTAGGCTTGTAACGTGAGGGTTGCTGGTTCAAATTCTGGGGTGGGTCATTTGGCTGCAGACAAATGCTGCCCACTGCTCTTGCGCCGGGTCAAATTCACTATCACTGATTGTTTTGTGTGCTTTCACTCACCGTGCCGTCACAGTTGCTCTCCGTCATCTTCACCTTTAAGGCGTGTTACTGCCATCTGGAGTGAACTCAAAGCAGAGGTGCAGCGGCGCACAACAAGGCCCATTATACAGTCTGACTGCTTGCCGTGGTGTGTTCTTTGCTCTCAGCATTTAAAGCACCTTTCTGTAGTTCACAGACGGATTCACTGTAATCTGTTGCTTGCAGTTGCCCCGTGCCTCTCACCTCACCACACTATCTTCACACAACCTTTTATTAAAGCCGTCTGGATTTTTGCCTCTACCCCGCACTCTCTCTCTCTCTTTCACTTACATCACAACATTGACCACACACACACACACACACACACACACACACGCGCGGATGCGTACACAGCCTAATGACCTCCATTATGATCCATTAAGATGTTTTTTTTCAGCGAAGCTTATCCGAGTATTGTGACATGCACAGAAGCACTTTTTATTTTTTTTTTACTTCCATACATTGAGACACTCAGGTGAATACACTTTACAAGATGTAATCACTTTTTCGTGAACTGCCATGAGACGCCAAGAACAACTTACTTTGTTGACAGAGATTTATTTATTTCCCAGTTTTCCAGACGTGTCATAGCTGATAGACGGCTTTGTCGTCTGTAGGCGCGTCGTACACTCTCAGGTACGCCGCGTAGGAGGTTGACGTCAGAGCGAGGGGGAAGCTGCGACGAGATGAGAGGCATTTGAGATGGTTGAGAAGAAGGAATCACAGCTCGGCTTCCCTTCTTATTCGTCACACCTCTGCATAGGAACCCCATCTGTGTTTTTTTAATAAAAAAGAGGCATCACTCAAAGCTTGGCGTCGGCACAGTCTACCTCCTCTCTACATATTCAGCTTTCCTTTTTTTTGTTGTTATCCCCCTGCATCTCTGTCTTTTCCTTAGACACCTAATAAATATTTCAGGACCCCCCTCCACCCCCGTGTGCAAATACCACATGCCATAAAAAGCATAAATGCCTGTGTGTGTGTGTGTGTGTGTGTTTACAGTACACAAATGCTAAGGATGGATTTGCACTATTGTGCATCCATCCACTCACAAACACACACACATGCACATACTGTATACAAATATTTGAGTAACGTCAGCCTAGAATGTGCTGTCATGACGTGCGATAAAAGCATTGCTTACCTTCACATTCATACATTAGCAATGAATTAAATAAAAAAAATGCAGTAGAATGCGTGATTTCATTTCATTTTTGACCTGCACCACATTCAGTTCATTTCAATCCACATTGAAGTATTTGCATGTGTTCTGTTCTGTTCATTTTTACACCCACAATAAGTACTCATACCTTTGCCATCGCGTACATTGATCCATACTTTTTTTAAGGTTTTAAATGTTTTTATTTTCTCTCTCTTTGTTCCAGATTTCCCGTCGACACACTGACACACTCTCTTTCCTTTGAATCTATCTCTGACTGTTTCTGTGTCCAATTGTTTTTGCACACACCTCATAACTGGGGTTAACCCCAAGCTCACTACACGCAAATTGGTTCATGTGCACAATTACAGATTTTCCAATCCACCTCATTGGATTTTTGATTTGAATTGAACTCCGTTAGACTTGATAGAACAATGAAACGCTGCAAATCTGGTGCAGCTCTGATGAGATGTTATTTATGCTAAATGTATGTATGTTTTCAGACTTAAAATGGGTTGCGTGTACTCCCTAGCACTCTACTTAATTTCAAGTATGCTGTATATCTGTGGCCCCTAGGCATTATTTGTATTGTATTGTATTTGTATTAGTCATCAAAGCACAGCCCTAAAAATACAGCGGATTTTACTTCCTTGAATCTTATCTCAGAGGTTCTTGGGACAGCTGGTGTGCTCGTCATATATCCTGTGAATGTGATTGGGATGTGATTCATCAGAGAATTAAGCATCCAGGCCTTTTTCTCTTCCCAGATTTATGCCAAGGGTGAGGCTGGCCTTTGCCTGGTTTCTCTTTATCTCGTACAGAGCAAGACAACGAGGCAGACAGTTATTATAAATGACTTAGCAAGATCCTTATTTGAGACCGCTTTTATCTTGCATCCCCTTGTTCTTTGGCGTGACAGCAGCTCCCTTTTGAGCGTGCTACTCTGTTGTTTTCTTGTCTCCGTGCATTGCACTGAACTTTGATTTGCACCGGAGACATAGGTGGTTTCTCAAGTGTGTGTGCTATAATAGCAAGTTCAAACTCAGACGCTATTCTAGGGCACTGGAAGACGCTCTAAATGTCCCTCGCTTTGTGTCTCCAGATAAATTGACCACAACTCTGACACAGATAGAGGCCCATTCTGACACGCTGCTTTTAATTAACCCAGTTACAGTACATCGACATATGTAGCAGGTCAGTTTGTGAGTCTCTCCCTTACCCTGACCTCGTTTTGAATCCACAGTTTCCTTATTTTAACTGTATTAGTGATGTGCTGGAGACGCCGTGTCGGGCCTGAGGACCTGATATTTCTGGTGTCTGTGAGAGCACATTTCCCCACACGCAGCTTGAAAGTGTCTGGATTTAAGTGATATTAAAATATTTAGCATCGCAAACCAAACCTCTTTAGACGGCTAGAGGCTTTGCGTTATTCAAGTCTCCAGTCAGACTCAGTGTCCCTTTTCCTCCTCCTGCTCTGCTGCTAGTTTCACAATGTGAATGTTGCCTTGTAAACTAAAAAATCACTTTGTTCATATACAAGGAATCTGTGTTCTCCCAATTAAATAAACAGCACAATGCACATAATATGCCACCATTTATGTGACTGCTGCAAGGTGGCTTGTCTACAGTACTGTAGCCAGAAATGACCGCATGTGATGTGAGTCTCGGGCACGTTGCCATTGAAACTTAACTTTTTTCCAAGTGCGTGTGTCCCTGCTTTCTCCTTTCACACTGCCAATCAGTAGTTAATGGATACTAATAGAAACCTCACACACTATAAGTGCCCAATCACCCACTCTCCTCAAAATCATATCCACTTCAGCTGCTGCTGACAGTGCCTTATGCCCTGATTAGGGCAATTATTGCACTGTTACCTAAGCTTATTTAATATACACTAAGTCCTCTCAGGCCGATGTGGTATGTCCTTATCATGTATGTGTCAATTTATGGATTAGACTCAAATTACGAGGAACACATTCCACTGGAAGCTCACATGTAATTTTAATTTGAAAGGCTGCGAGTGGTTTATTGTGCGACTGCAATCAGCCCCGCACTTAGTCTTTGGAGAAAGCCGTCGCCTCCGAAGCAAATGGATTCATGTATTCATGCATTGTGTTTTTTTTTTCCCCGAGCGTTCGTCTCCAAGGTGGCTTCCCCCTAACGCGCGAGTCTCAAAGAGTAAGAGACACCCACGGTGTCAGCACCTCATCTGATTGACTCCCATTTACTCCATGCAGTGCCCCATCTTTTTTGATTGCTTTCCAAATGCAGCGACTCATTCATATTCATATGTTAATTTGACAACTTTCCCACAGTGAATACATCTCCATTTTTTAAAATGCCATTAATCACATTGTATACAATGAGGCCTAGCGTTTGCCTGGATGTACCCCAACATTACAGACTTGACATTTAATCTGATTTTCTTTGATTATCCGCTGGAAAGTGTTGAAGCACTGAAGAGAGACAGACACTTTTGAACAAGACAGGCAGAGATACAGACTCCTTAACTGCCTGCCATGAAGGCCATAGAGAGCGAGAGCACTGCAGAGACACCTTAATGGCAGCAATGTTATTTGTTTTGTAGGGTTAACTGATTCTCATAGGAGGGTAACAACATCCCAAACACCTCAACAAAGATCAGTCCAACTTGGCAATTTGACACAGCAGGCCACAGTGGGGTTCTTGGGCGATTTATTCAGCCTTTTCTGTATAAACAGTGTCTTATCTTATCGCCTCGCTGTCAACCGCAGGCCTGCCCTGACAACATGTAGCTCGGGAGGAGCCATCATTTGGGGGAGAAACTATGCTCCGCTCACGCAGTCTCACCACTGACTTTGTTTTCCCCCCGTCCCCATGTATCGCCGGGCAAAAAAGCCATTTGATCCACGAAATAAAACAGAAAACACAACAACCTTCTGCTTATAGTGCACGACGATAATGTGCACTCCTGCTCCTGTAGGAAGCAATTATGTCGATGCAAGTCTGTGAAACAGTAAACAGCGTGTTTGTTTTCCGGAGGTTCCTCGTTTAAATCAAAACCCAAAGACACATCTTAATTAAAATATAGGAAAGACTATGTCTTATGTCTTTCTGGATATTGTTGCAGCAATGAGCCCTGCAGTGTGAACAGTGTGACTGTAAAACAACAACCCAGAATTGAGATGCTCCTCTGCTGTGTGCTCTCCAGGGTTTTTTTTTTTTATCTGCCATGATTATACAGAAACAGATTTTGCGACAGATTCTTACCTGTGTGCACTGCTGCAACAACGGCCAGAGTGTGAACGTGTGATGGCGGTTAGTCCCACCCACACACTAACACATGCATGCATTTATTCATACATCAGACGCCACGAGACATCGTAACGGCGCTGTCCATCAAGTGGCTCTCAAGAATGCACGACAACAACAACAGCAGCAGTGAAATGTCCAAATTATATATTCACAACGAATGGGCTATTTCAGGCTTAAATATACAGGCTTTATTGTCTTCAGGATATTTGGACAATGTAGCTGGAATGTGCTTGGTCTTGTTTTATTCTTTCTAAAAACAAAAGGAGTTTGACACAGGAGTCTTGTGGGGACGCTGGTGCACGAAACATAATAACACTCACACCTATGGTCAATTAAGGGCACAGGTGTCAAACTCAAGGCCTGTGGGCCACATCCGGCCCACCATGCACTTGTATTCGGCCTGCGGAAAATATGTGGACTTTGAAAACACAGAGCCGGAACCAGAGGGGGGTTATGTGGGGGCTATTTTGGCTCCCTCTCTTTTATACGTCCAGTAAAAATGATTGACTATTGGCTAAGATACATATGCCTGTATGTGTCGTTGAACATTTTTCTTATTTGACCTCATCTGACCCTCGACTTGGACACAGTTTTTAATTGTGGGCCCCCTCTGTAATTGACTTTGACACCCCTGATTTAGAGTGTCAAATGAACTTCTGCGTGGCTTTGGGTTGTGGGAGGAAACCCCAGGTCTAAAGTCATGTTTCAGGCAGTAGATGTTTAATCGCCTGTTAAAAAATGCTTCGTATGAAGCTTTGAATAAATAATCGTAATTGGCAGAGTAGCGATGTTTAATGCCGTTGTGCTTGTGATTACAGTGCAAATTCAAAATGACATTGGGCAGAGATTGTTTTAGACGGAATGAAATGTCAAAGTTAGGCTGCCTGTACTGAAAAGAAGAGGATACAATGCTCACATACACTGCGTTTGGTGCGTGTGTTGTTGTCTTGGTGCACGCCGCAGGTGAAAGTGTTATAAATCACTGTCGAGACACGCGAGCATATGTTTGTCTTTCCCTTGCCTTCTCGGCCTGTTACGAGACGCCGCTAATCCTGACAGCCGGAATGGATGGGCAGTCATTATTTATGACGCCGTCAACTCGTCACCGCTGCCGCGAGATGATAATCGCACACATGCCATTTGGGGGGGCGAGTGTATCTGGTGCGCTGTGCTGTGCTGTGCTGTACTTTAACGTGCGCGTTTGTGTGTTTCGCACAAAGGGAAAGATAAATTGTGATGAACGACGAGGAAGTGGACGGAGGGATTTGCAGTTTGAGTCAGGAGGAGACCTGCAGCACGAAGTTGATGCTCGGCTGCATCAATTTCAGCTTTGTCTCTTATATAACATTTAATCTGTGTATAATTACTGTGAACAACTAATACCATCGGGGCAAATTGCAGACTGTATTATGTAATTTGCTGACACCTGCTGTTATATTATGTTTTCTGGATTTCCATTTGTTAAAAACATCCTACACAATTTTAACCGACTATATCACATTGGCGTCATCGGCCTGTGAGGTTTATGGCAATAAAGTCTTTCAAATATATCGTTAAATCACACACACACACACACACTGTAGGACAAAAGTAATGCGAATGGCACAGCAAGGTCTGCTAAAAGGTGAACTAAATAATGTGTATCTCACAAAATGACATTTTGAGTTGGGGAAGTTTCCCCTTTGGCTAAAATGTCAACAGTGTCTCGCACAAATTCTTGTTCACCAGCCACTTGGCCTGGTGTTGTGAGCTCTTGATGAAATCCATGCCGCATATAAAGCACTTCTTTTCGTTCTCACTCTGAATAACTTTCTCCCTGTTCTTGTAATAAGAAGAGTAGGGAATCATTCAGCCAAATATACCCTCTTTTCTCTTGATTTGCTCATTTTAAAGTACCACAAAAAAAAGACTGGGGATCTCTCAGTTTCCTTGGCAGAATTCATAAAAAGAACATACCAGAAGCAGCACCACCTTTATTTTCAATGTTGTTTCTTTTCTGAAGTTTTACCTTTATGTATTTATATTTTGTGCCATGGTCCCATTTCCCATTTTTGTTCCACTGTGCATGATTTCATTTGATATCACAGTATTTAAGGCGCTGCCACTCAGAACTATATTATTATAAAATGTTCTGTGACCTTCCAGCCATCGTTTTTGTGCATCGGCGCACGATTCCCATCCGGCACTTTTCATTTGCATAATTACAGTTTGAGAACATCTCTGTTGTCACTACTCAGTTTGAGCAGATGTTCATCATCCAGCCATCCGTCCGTCTTCTACCGTTTTATCCTCCACATGGGGGTCACGGGGTGGTGCCCGGTGTCAATCCCGGCTGACATGGGACACACAGAGACACACAACCATCCACTTACGCACTCACACCTACAGTAAATGTAGTGTCCAGTTTGCCTAGTCCCCAAAACCGTCCTCTCATACTTCCTTGTCTCTACACATTCAAACTAACTTTTTAATGTGTTAGGTGCGAAGACATGTGCCGCATTGGCCTAAAAGCACAGCGTGCGCCGCTGTGTGTGTGTGTGTGTGTGTGTGTTGCCGCAGGAGGGACGAGGTACAACACAAGCGATAACGCAACCCCGCGAAGGTAATGAGTTGTTCATTGGGCTTCAAACCCCCACACAGCATGCCACTTTCACAGTGTGAATTTCCCTCTTTTTGTTTTTCTGCCCCCCTCCTCCTCCTCCCCTCATGGTGACATTTTTTGGTGCTGCGTGATGCCATGAATGACAACTATGGGCTCTTTGGAGTGTATGTCAGCAGAGCGGTCTGGTAGAAGGAGATAAGAGGAGGCTGCACACACACACACACAGACACACACGCGTGTATGCCCACACACGTGCATATTGTCCATGCTTTTGAAAAAAAGGGGCAGAAAAACCTTGAGTTCTCTGGTATCATTCTTTTGATGTTTTGTAGTTTTTTTATGTACACGTGCACACACTGCAGCAGACCTTGAGGACATTTCACTTTTTTTATTTATTTTTTTATTTTTTTTAAATTTTTTTTGCTCCCATTGTGGTTAGCAGTTATAAGTGATGTTAAAAATTGGGTCCCGTCCAACTTTGCCTGCATATTGCCGGACTGAGAAACGAATGAACTGACGAGAGATTGAGCTGCGTGAGAGGTTTCACGTGTCGCTCTTGATTAGTAGATGCAATGTCACCCTGCAGTGGCTCAGAGGGGAGCAGGAGATGGCGTGACATAACAATAAGCCATCCATTTTATGATAGAGCCACGGGTTAACGGGTCGTCAGTATACGCATACAAAAACACACGCAAATATGTACTTGTAACACAACACATACGTGTGTTTGAGAGCTTTGCTTCACATTACTGCTTCATAGTTAACAACAAAATATTGGCTTTGTTGTTTTAACAGACATTTTATTTGGTGTTACTGATCAATACTTCTATAATAACCGATCTGAACCGCACCTTTGTTGGGCCTTGACTAATTCTGAGGAACACAGGACAGAAAGTGTTGTGCGTGTGTTGTCCCCCCCCCCCAAAAGAAATACTAGCAATTTGACAACCTGTGGATCAAGCACAGTCATTTGCGATCATGTATTTTTACCATCGATCTTGCCTATGACCTCAAGATGAATGTGTATTTTACTGAACAGCAAAATGTTACTTAAACCCTCTTATGACCATCATGACAATCAGCCGCCTGGATTTATCAACGAGTGCGTGCTTCTTTCCGCCCCCTTTTTCGAAGATAACTCTCACTTTCGATATCTGGCAGTTATTCAACCGTTTAGGAATTACGGTGTTGAGAAACTGGTGCTGCTTGTCTGTGATTGGACGGTCATTCCGCGGAAGTCCTGAGGGCAGTATATGGGCGCAAAGCTCTATTTCTCTGCTTTCCGCTACCCATCCATCCATCCGTCTTTATCCTCCACATGAGGGTCACGCGGGGTGCTGTACCAATCTCAGCTGACATAGGGCGAAAGGTGCGCTCACACACCTGGACAGATCGCCAGTCCATAGTCTTTGAATTGTCTACATATCAAGCGGTCTAGAAGTTACAACAATAAGAACAGTATGGTAACAGAAGGTGCTTTTGTGTAACACAACTATACGCAAATGGATAAATGGATGTTTGGTTCATTTGAGAGAATCTGCATAAAGCAAAAAGATAGATTCCGCTACTGTTTCTAACCCCAAATCTTTATTTTCCTGACCGGAATTGAGTCATCGCTGAGGTGACTGAGCCGTGTGGAAACATTTTACCTCCATAACGTGCATTTATTTCACTCAGATTTTTGTTTTTCAGCAAACTTTTTAGCACAGGCTCGTTGTGTCAGTCATAGCCACATTAATGTCAAACTAACTCCAAAGTGGAGACACAAGCGTTCGCGTGTGTGTGCGCAGCGAAACGTCGACATCTGCGCTTAATTATTTCCCAAGTTATCACAGCTTTAATGAAACAAACGAGTCGGTGTCGCTCGCACAAATCATTGCACAAATAAATGAGTCACCATTTTGGGTGTTAATGAGCAGCTGAGGTCCGTGTTTAAAAATATAATGTTGATCATGTCAAGTCGATGGTAGTTTTATATTTCTATATTTTTTCCTGTCTCTCGTCACATGAAGTTCAAAACTTGTGTCCCGAACCCGTCACTCGTTTCTCAAATGATATTAAACTCTGAAATGAGTTTGAAACGTTGGCTCATTGGGTCTTTTTTTTTTTGTTTGTTTGTTAAACATTTCTATTAAAAACAATAAAATAGGGTAATTTTCCTGTGCTGAAACCTTTTATTTGTTGACATTTATTAAGACGGCTAACAGCTATCTGGGCCGACAGACAAACAAAGCAATTATGAATAATTTAATGCAGATTTTTATTTTTTATTTTCCCGGTGATGAAAAAGGCTTCTTCATCAGCGTGTGTAAATAAGGGTCAAAATTGCACTTTTTAAGGTAACAATGATTGAAAATGCCACCACTTATTCCATGGCCTGTTTTGTATTTGTTATGTCAACACTGAGACAAACAGTCAAAGGTGTACATTTGTATTATTGTACTACGCGTCATTATCTCCTTTTACTGTTTCCTGTTATAATTGCAGTCCACTGCTTTTCCACGGGAGTATTGTGCTGAGTGAGTTTTGTCACTCCCCACTTTAATTATTTTATTGGATTTACTCAACAATTAATTTTTAGATAAAGATTTGCTGTCATGGTTTTTATTGCACCATTTTTCTGTGCCAAATGTGCCATACCTAATGCCCCTTAAACCAAAACCTAGTGTTTTGTGAAATATTAAAGGTGATTAAAGTTAAAAAACTTATATTAAAACGGTATTTTCTCTCAAATGTCTAACTATTTAGTCTTTGAGACATTTCCGTGGATACATGTTGATTTTGGCTGCAGTTCTGAATAAATACTGAATACATCATTGCAGTAGTAATATCCCCATACAAATATTACTGTTAGAAGCAGAGTGAAGTGCTCATAGGTTATTTATGTACGTTATCACAGCTCATCTCAGCACTCACAATCAACATTAAGGACATTATAAACAGCTGGCAGTTTAACAGTATACGCTAATTATTGCTTCAACAGTAGTTTGTAGGCAAGGTCTATTTGACATGTTTATGATAATGCTCGTTACAACCAAGATTATTGGAGTTGAACACTGAAATAAAAATCAAAACTACAGTTTAAAAAAAAGATAACGAACTGAAACTGAATTGTGTGTTTACAAAACTAACTAAAACTAACTGAAATTATTGTCAATTATCTTTGTAAATTGATTTTCTATTTGTTTTTGTTTACAATGTGCAACATTAGACGTAACATTTGTTATGTAGTTTGTAGATGTGTCTTTTATTATTATTTATGTGATGTGCATGTGTGTCTTTAGTCTGCCACACTAACTTTAGCATCCAACCTCAGTATTATGCACATTTTGCACTTCAGGATAATTTCTTGTGATTAGTATGACCTTTTTGCATCTCCATATTACAAAAAAAACAACTAAAACTAACACCAAGAACTAATAAAAATAAGAAAACCCTTAAAACTCTTAAAACCTATTCAGACATTTCAACTGACCGACTGATCTTCCTTGTCCAGCACTGACCAACTCATGAATCCGCAGTTAACTTCTCCCCTCACACTATCCATATTTCCCTTTTAAGTGAAAATGTACCCTCCCCCAGGGTTTGTTTGGAGTCTTAACATGGCGGAGTACCCTCATGCAGTCCACTTAACCACGGGGCAGTTAATTTGTAGCCTTAGAACACTCGCACGACTGTGCCCCCATTAAACCACAGATGCCCATTAATATGTATAACCGTGCACAGTAAGTCAGGGCGATGCACTCACTCACATACTGTATGCACTTATATTCTGCTGCACCAGCGTAGGGCCAAGCCCCCAGCTTGGCACCCTGCCTCGAGGATGGCAGTGGCAGATGGCGCCCGTTCAGAAGTGCCGAATACCCAGATCTTTTTTTTTTTGTTAGAACTCCAGGATGCTGCGTTGATCACTGAAATGAAGTGGAGATGACTCTGATCACTCTTCCGCCTCCTCCCCTAGCACCCTCGATTATCACTAAATGCAAAGGGGGCTGACAGATACTGTAGGTGCATGAAGGGTAAGGTGAACACGGGCCAACGTGGAAGAAGATTGAAAAAGAATGGTGGCAGTTTCTTGGCAAACTTTAGATGGCAATTTTTCCACTCTTCTGTTCCTATACTAAATCAATTGGCAGTGTTGAAATGTAACAGATACTTTAATATTCACATAGCTGTACTTTACTTTCTTATTTGTATTTCTAGCAACTGTCCTCAGTTCTACCAAATAAATTCAGAAGAAGCGTTTATATAGAGCTTTTCTAGTCTTGACATTACAGTTTGCAACCATTCACACACTGCAACATGGGGTTCAGTGTCTTGCTCAAGGACACAAAGACTGGCAGAGCCAGGAATTGAACTCACAACCTTTCCGTTGTAAGACAGCGCACTATGGCTCAATCCTAACTGCTCACTTTTTTTTTAATACTTTCACTTCTAAAACTTAAGTGTGTTTTATATCAGAACATGACTTTTGATACTTGTAAATGTAATATACTTTAAGACTTTTACTTAAGTTAAGGAAAAGGAAACTGTTAATACATGTGACCACACATTATAACATGAATGTATTCATTGTGTCCCAATTGATAGACACATGACAATTTCTTTAAACAAACATGGAACAGAAATACCTTTAAACCACATCAAGCTACATTTATTAAAGATTTCTCATTGAAATAGCATTTTAAAACCCTTTAATGTTTAATTCTTATTATTAAATTTTACCCTCGTCCATCACAGAAATTTTTCATTCCAGCTTTTACCAATTGAAAAAAGCAAGTTATAGAATTCCCCTGTTAGGCCATTAATGGGTTAACTAAAACAACACACGTTGAAAAATATTGATTTGTCACTTATACGGGCAGACAGAAAAAAAACACCTTTTGATTGATTTTGGTATTTCTGAGACCTCTCTAATGATATACTTTTGTTACTAACACTGATGAAATACTCAGAAACAGTTATTGATTTTGCTGCCTGACTTTTTCCCCCTAAGCAAATCCATTTCACCACAGCTGGTATCTATCTTTATCGCAGATTCCGGTGCCTTCTTTAGCCAAGCAATTATTTTTTAATTACGAAAGCTTTTATGGAAATTGATTCATTTGAATCACTGAAATATGGGCTTACTACGCGAAAGACAGTGGCTCCATTTTGTGTTGTTTGGAAATTAATAGTGTGGATCCAATTTATGCTTTTTAATTAAACACAGTTCATTGTTATTTATAGTGTACTGTATATCTATGCTTGTAATCACAACCTGAGTATAAGACATTTAACCCACTTTCACAAACTGCAGTCGTACAGTGAATGAGGAAGTCTACGGAATAGTATTACAAAAATTCAAGGAAAGAAAAAAAAAAAGACAATTCTGACTTTAATCTCAGAATTCTGACTTTTTTCCCCCTCAAAATTCTCAGATTAAAGCCAGAATTGTGAGATTATAAATCAGTATTCTCTGAAACTTTAATCGCAGAATTCGGACTTTCTTTAATCTCAGAATTCTGATTTTTTTTCTCAAAATTCTGAGATCAATCTTAGAATTCTGATTTTAATCTCAGAATTCATGCTGTTTTATTTATTTTTCTTCCTTTCAATGTTATTTTTTCTGTTACATGTGGCACTAATACTCTTCTGTAGATATCAAAGCTGAATCTTAGCTGTATGCTTTTAGTTGCGTAATCTTGTCTTGTTTGGATTTGTTTCTGACATGAAATGCGATATAATCTTTAAATGTGATGATCACACAGTAAGCATGTGGTACTAATCCTAATTTTGAAGCAGTTACTTTGAAGTATAATGTCATCATGGAATAAAATATTGATTATTCTGTCTTGGACCCGCAGACGTAAAGGGAGAGTTTTCTTTTTGGTAATATAGGTAATGCTGGGTATTTGTATTAAAAACAACCATTGTAGTTCATCTGTGTTTGTTTGTGTATACTTAAGAGATAAAATAATCCAAACAAGTAATGTCAGCCTCATCCCTGCTGTAAGATACATAGCAGGAGTCGTGACACAGCAGTGTACATGTGCTGGCTATTTAATACATGCTGCAGTCATTTTATCGCTCTTGTGGATCACCAGAATACGTCTTTATAAAGTGGCACATAATAATAAAAGAAAAGTTCTAATGAGTAAGTGAGAGCAGTTGAGGCACACGGGGGATTTAGGTTCTTTGTATCTTGAGCTGTTGCATTAGCATTCATAGAGTATCATGGATTAGAGTACAATAATCCTGAGGAAGGTTCTTTTTTTTTTCTTTTCCTGAGTTTCATGATATGTTCTTTTCTAACCAGTCACTGGATTGGATGTTTTCACGGATACTGTACACCACTTTACAGTGCAACGCTGACAAATCTGTTTGCACCGTTCTTCCATCTATTTGTGGCACTTAATGCACAGTGACTCACAGTTCATGCTAAGTGATAATGGTACAAATTGTCCCCGCCTTTATATATAATAATATATATAACCACGAGAGCATGGGCTTTGATTTATAGGAGAAGGTCAAAAATTGTGTTTCAAAGCCGGGCTAATTATCCAGTACAAGCTTAACAAGTGCGGTGAGCAATGCAATTGAAGCAGCCTCCTCTTTAAGTATTTTATCTGCCCTCTTTAACTTGTAAACTGGTGACCAAGTAATGACCCCCTGCTACTTCACACAGTGCGGTACAAAAGAGCCTTATTTAGGGGTCTCTCTCTCTCTCTCTCTCTCTCCCTCCCTCCCTCTCTCGTGAGCGTTCTCGGCTACTAATCCAGTTCCCTGGGGATGAGCTGATCCAGCTGTGACTGGTATTCAGCTGTAGCCACACTGCTGCCACGGAAGGGATAAGGGCATCGAGTGCCAAATAGCTTGTGACTCAGACAGCTCCAAGCTCGACTGATCTACCTCCAGACACCTCTGTGGATGTGGAGGTAGTGAGTGAGTGAGTGAGTGAGTGAGTGAGTGAGTGGTGGTGCAGGGAGAGGGTGGGATCATAGATTAGGGAGGTTCAGGGAGTGGGGAAAAAAAAAACAAAAAACACGGCTTCCTGTGGAGCAGCCGGCAGGGGTCTCTGCACACCTCGACGCTTTTGCTAAGAGAATAAATGCAAATAATGCAAGAAATAGCCAAGAGAACAGATTGAGTGGTTTTCTTAAAGAGCTGTCATGGGGCTAGAAAACAGCATGGTGGATCTAAGGATGAAGTTGTGACAGATGGGATCAGTGGAGCCTCCTATAACAGCCCAGTCTGATGTGGTCGTCAGGATGTGAATGGAGTGGCGGTGATGGTTGTCGTGGTCATTTTTTTCATTTTTTTATTACAGTATTTGCCATACACGCATGAATAAAGTCTCAAGGGCATGAGCGAAAACTTCACGTTCGTGTGCGTGCACAGATCAGGTGCGGCCGTGAGATAGCGTGGACCCCTCGCACCCGAGGCCTGTGACGGTCTCCAGAGATCTCCTCGGGCTAACAGGCTGCTCCATTTGTTATTTTAGATAGACCAGCTGCCGGAGAAACTGATATGATGAAGGTGATTTTGCATACGTCGATTCACCGACATACATTTAATACACTCTGAATAGATAAATACGCGCTCAGTTCCCTTGGGTTTCATTTTTAATAGCCTAGTTTTAGATGATAGCAGTGCGGTAAATGTAAATAAATGGCTCGCTTTGTGTTTACTTCACTTGTCTGCGCTCCATTATGTGTGCTGGCAAAATGTGTACAGTCGAACAATACTGCCACAGCTTCCTGGATTTAATGGGATACAGAATTTCTGACGATATGAACAAGTATTTAGTCCCAGAAGGCAATTTTCGCTGCACTGGGAAGATTTATGACGGGGGGGTCAGCTTTAATTCATCGTGCCATACCTGAAGTCCCTGCTGAGTTTACCTTGGTGGGAAACTCCCCCATGACTTTACAGATTGAGCATTATGTATTTGAGTGCATAATGTAATAAGATGCACAATAACAAAGCTTAATTGCCTGCTTCCTGAAAGAGACACTTTGGATGACGCACATAGGTGAGTCTCAAGGTGTGGAGGCCAAATAACAACGGCAGAGGCAATGAACATAATCTATGGAAATAATGGTATCGATAGATTGGATTGATGGAGGGCAAACACAGAGCAGAGGAATGTGAAGGTGTGAGGATATGTGAGTGCACCAGTATGGCACGGCAGACACCGGAGCCAGTTGCCATGCCAACAAGTGTCAGGCTGCAGCATATCTCGCATTTGTCCACATGCGGTCTTGTAAAGTGATGAGGGACTTTCAAGAGAAACAAAACTCGGGATGTTAAAGGGAGATACCTATTCCCCAAGCACCGTCATGTTGCTTTGAATACAGTCGCTCATACTTTTCAGGGAAATTCACCTGACACGTCAAGATGGAACACAACACATTGTTCGAATGGGCAAGTTTATGTGCCGGCTGGTAGGACGGTGGGCGAAATGCGGGCCTTCCTTAATCTGTTAGCGGCTACATTTTCCTTGCCATCCTTTATATATAAAACAATTAAAAGAAAACATAGTTTTCATGATTGATGGTCCTTCAGAATAACACATAGCAAAGCACTTTGTGTGTGTGTGTGTGTGTGTGTGTCTTTATAGCTTTCCTTGGTAGCTATCATTCGTGAAACCCAATTTCAAACAAAGCTGGGTTATTTCACAGCACACCGACACCAGACGTCTCCTATACTGTGTTTAACATTGTTGAAATATTTGTTTACAAGGTTCAGTGCCGTTTAATTTTCTTGTGATCAGCTCTCTCCCCTCGCTCTCGCTCGTTCTCTCTCTCTCTCTCCTCCTCCTTTCTCTTCTCTTTCTTTACCGGCGTCTGCCTCTTTAAACTCAGGAGTCATTTTGTTTGAATATGCAGAGGACTGTTCTCTCTCGCCGGTATTTGTTCATTTGCCTAATTGGAGTTTGGCGAGATCAGAAGCGAGCAGCGGAGCTTTTTGCTCAGTGGCTGAAACTAAAGACGCTGATGTTACCTTTGCTCAAAAGTCTACTTTGGTTTAACTGTTACCTCAATGTAGCTGCACTAGTGCCATTGCAAGGGCACAGCACCGACTTCTCGGGAAACCGCGATCACTTCCTGTTTGACATTTTAAATGTTCCACGTGGCCAAGCCACCAATTGAATTACCACAGTGACATTGTAGTCACACTTGAGTATTGTTGTGCAGTGGGATCTGTTTAAGCCACTTCTGGGAAAAAAAATGTTTTTCATGAGAGCTAATTTCTGAGCAACCTCTTCAGAACTATTTAATCCATCATTTTGCAACAAAGAAGCACAATTATGCTGTTTTGAGAAAGTGTGATACTCCAGTTGGGACTTTCCAGAGTCAGTTAAATCATTTCATTGTTCTCCACAAAGAGAATTCCAGCCTCAGAAAATAGACACGTAAATAATTAATACATTTGCAACACAATTTCCATTAATTCAGCCATAATTACCCAACTCACTCAAATGAATGAACTTCTAGAAGCACTGCGGATTCCTTAGTCTTAATGGTGTTTACCCGACCCAATGAGCTAAATGAAATTAGTGCCTCATCTCAGTTGGAAGACATTAATTTTCCATTATGGGATGTTTTTGTTGTTACCTGCTGAGACCCACCCCCTGACACAAAACAGGAAGTCACCCTCTGCAAACTTCACGGGGAACCACATTTCAAGGAAAGTCATTGAGATTTTCTTCTCTCTCTCTTGTTTAGTTATTTTTTTTCTTTCACTGAACAGGAAACCACAGTTCACTGCCACGCTGTTAATGGAGAGTAAAAGGAATATGTGTTCCTAAACACCGGCTGAAGGCAGGAAATTGTCAAAGTGAAACATTAAACAAGCAAAAAACGCTCAAGGCAAGGTGCTATTTTGCACTAATGTCCCTTTAGATTACTTTGTCTCTGACTTGAGCTTCCATGGCTCGGAGGACTGCGAGGTTCTGTTGTTGTTTTACTCACTGACGTGGCTTATAACTGTACTTGTGCAATGGCTGATACTGTGATAGCAAAGCAGAAGTCCTTTTTTCTCCCTTGTTTTGTTGAGACGTGTTGGTCTCGTGGTTTGAATGTTCTCGGGTTCTCCGGTTTGAGCGACCCTCATGTGGAGGATAAAGCAGTAGGAGATGGATGTCGGTGTTGTATAGCTTCGAACAGTTTCAAATCAGCATCAGTATGGAATCACACACGTCCGAAGAAGAGACCAGCAGATAGAGGTTAAACGATCTGAAAGGAATGGAGTAGCTGTGGGAAATGCTGTGAGTGTGCGCGCGGCTGGAGGTTTTCTACATAACAAAGAGTTGTGGTCGCATGTGCTAATCATACACTTGAAGGCTGGCTTCCGTCCGCCCATCAATGCTGAAAGGTCTCTCAATCACATCTGGTGCAATCACGGCTTCTGGCATTCTCGGAAAGGTAAAAAAAACTTGAAGGATTGCACACATTTAGTTGCCCACTCTCCTCCTTTTTTAGCTTTCCTAATGAGTGTCGTCCAGAAGTGGCAATCAGAGGCATTCATTCTGTGAGGCTGGCTGTGGAAAGAGGGTGGATGAACCGGGGTGCATCTGTGGCACTGGCAGAAGACTAGGGACAAGGAGAGGCAAGGACAGATGGATACTTTGGGGGTTACCAGATCGCTGTAGGAACCCCGTAAATGAAAAGGAAGCATGGACAGCATGTGAAGCCACCGGGGGTGACTCTACTGGACCTCCATTTAAAGAAAGGTCTATTGTAAAATGAGCATACTCTTCTCACTTGATTTATAACGTCAGTAAACACTTTCCCGAGGGGTTAACTATGGTGCAATCAATAGTCTTCAGGTCTTCAATAGAACATAATGTCTATTTAGTGAACGCCGTTCCCTTTTTAGAGGCTTGTATCGTCCAGTCAAGGCAGGGCTCATGAAAGTATATACAGTATATTTTTGGAGATGTACCAGACGGCATCAGCATGCTACATTTGCTGTTCGGCATCAGACTCGCAGCTGCTTTGAAGTGAATGCAGTGGGACTTTTGCAAAAACACCGCGGCTCCTCTCAGCGTCTTTCGTCTGTCTTGGGTAAATTAGCGCCAGTGAAGAAATTATCAGCGCGTTAGCTTCATTGGCTAAAGCATTAAATTAGTTCAAGTTCCTGCCGTCGACATACGGACGGCCTATTTATTTATGAACTGTTTAATGAAGACGAAGCAGCCGATCTCCGAGACACACTGATTTATTTTTCCAGACACTTCCCATGACATATTAAATGTGTTTTTCCGGAACAAAAATGTGTGAGCAGAGTAATTCACTCGGCATTATGTCGTTAATTAGGAGTTGTGGGGCGGCGCATTATCTTGACGTGAGTGATTTTGTGCTGTGAGACTTAACCATAACGTCCCCGTGTACGGAATAGACAGCTCTATGAAGCCAGGAGTGTTTGCTGCATGTGTTTGCAATGTGCCACGCTGCATACATTTAAATGTGAAATCTTCGCGTTTTTAATTTCACGTTATGTTAGGGCAGTGCCTTCATTAATTCTGGAACGCCAAAGTCGGAGCCAAACTAGGTGCAAACAGGGTTGTTTGACAACATCGCAGTACAGAGTATTCAGTTTGCAAATGTTGGCACATGCAGCCTTAATTATAGTGCCCCGGCCCTGTAATTGTAACTTTGAATAGTAAATCACGTCATTTGACAGGCCTCCAAACAACTTAGTGTATCGCTGCTGACAGATGATGGCTGTTGCCGCTGTGTAAAGCGGAAAGTGACCATAAAGATTTAATGCTTCACTCACTCAGCTTAAGTGCCTCGCCTGGGGTCAACAGTTCCCTGTGGTATTTCCAAGGAAATCAAATGCACACACACACACACACACACTCAGAAAGAGAAGAGAATTGTAAATTGGTGTAAAAAACAAACACTTTTTTATTCAGATACCTTGAAAACCTATGGCATTTGGCCAGAAAGAAATGCACCGAGTAAAGATGTAAACCCGTACCCAAGAGTATATTTTAAGAAGCAAACTTAAAATGACATTATATAATATAATTCTACATATTAGCATATTGTCTGCTCATCTCGATTGGTCATTGTCATCATTAGCATACAGAGAGGCAGGAAAATGTATGTATTCAAATTGGGTTCACATAAAGAAATCGTAACATCCATACCAATAAAAAAGAGGCGTGTGGGGTGGTAAATGGAGGAAAATGGGAGTATAAATGGGCCTTGCTCCAGTGACCCACTGAATTTTGTTTGTTGTGTTTCGTTTTGTTGCTTTCATTTGGCGTGAGGCGAGGCGAGGCGGGTCAGGACGCGCCGCGCAGCATCGTTTCATTCTCCTTCTGGGAGTCAGTTGTTTGAATTCACACGTGATCATGGGTTCACGTTTGCTTGACTGCCTGCATGGTGGTTATTGTGAGCCTTTTCTTCTTATGAAATATCACGCAGTAAACCCACATGTAATCTTACACATTAAGTTATAATCCTATGCGTGATACATTCATCTTTGCTTTTCTGCGACGTATACAGTACTTTGTGCTAAGCGGAAGACACCACTGTGACCAAGTTTACTGACTTCACTTTTGCACTGACAGAAGCTTAACCTGTTGAACATTATAGGGCCCATTAAGGGTCAATGCAGACATCGAATAATTGACAAGGGTTCATCTTAGGATGTCCTTATATGGAAGCGTATTAGGGCCACATGTAAATAAATGAATAAACAAAACAGCATGAATTCTGAAATTAAAATCAGAAAAAAGGTCAGAATTTTTCTCGCAGAATCAAGACTTTTTTCTGACTTTTGAGAGAAAAGTTTTCTTTGTTTAATTTTTGTTATGTGTCCCGAATACACTTTAACAATGTTCCTCTTTGAAAAGCTTAGTAAGACACGCTAATGTTCAGCAGAGCACTAGGCAGACATTTTTTTGAAGAATATACAGCATGTAAAACATATTACCTCGCAGGCCGAATATGTTCACTGTAAGTTCTTTATCCTTTATTAAAATCTCAGTGAGCTGCAATCTTTGCACTGTCAGTAAGCCACGGTGGACTCATTGGGTACATTTTTTACCAGTTATTAAAGTGAATCGAACACATTTCTTCTTTATGAAACGTGGGGAAGTTCTGTGTTAATAATTCAAAGCGCTGACAGACGTGGAAACCTTTGACATCAATCTATAGCGCTGTGCATTGAGTGGAGAAGTTTTCTTGGCCCCTGCACCCCTCTCTCTATCTTTCTCTCAATAGAAATCCACTGTGAATTATTAAAGCCACAGTTTCTATATTGCATAAGCCGTGCAGAGACATTATGCATTATACTGTAGATCCGGCTACTGACATGGAAATTATTCACATTCGCTCAGAACCGTTTGTCTCGTCCTTTAAGCAGATGTTTTTACAAATTGCCCTGGTTTGTTTCAGGGCCGTCAAGGGCCATGCCACCACTTTGAGCCGATGGGAGACCTGCCGCGATGATTTCTCTATTAAACTTTATCCGTGCCAAAGTCTAGTAAAAGCCAGTGATTTGCGATGATGTCAAACATTTTGGATAGGATGCGGTTTTATATCGCGTGCCAAGGGTGCATCAAGCAATGAGCTGCACATAAAACCATTTATTGTTCCTGTTTTATACTTCATGACTTTAATACACTGAGATAGTTCTTGCTTGCTTCCACATAAAGTCATCAAAGGTTAGTGTTATGGGAAAAAAAAAATACGTCGTGTGACTCCTGTTGTGCGTGAATCAGCGAGCGAAGAAGAGGCCTTTTTGTGTCTGTGAGGCACGTAAATGTGCGGCGGCCATATGCTCGTGAGAGTCCTTGGAGGGCGATGCTATTTAACATGCCGTCCCAGCGCCATAAGGGATTTGAAAAGCAACCACATCCCTGCGAGTTTGTCTCTGTGTCCGTCTGATGAACGAGGGGACAGAGAGAGAGAGAGAGAGAGAGAGGAAAGGAAATGTGGGAGGGGGAGAACGGGATAATGATGATGAGACCCATTTTTCTCTGTCCCCTCTGGTTGTGCGTTGGTTGCTGCTGCTGTCCTGAGACCGAGGACATCTGTTTGTGTTTGCGCGGCGGCGGCGAGGACCCGCTGTAATCCGCGAGTATCGGAGCGGAAGTGACGTCACGTTCATTTCGTACAAGGTCATTCAGAAAACATATGCACGATACAATCATAGGATGTCACAAAACTAATGAAATCTACATATCAATCTACATTTTATAGTGAGGTTGTGTGTAAACGGTATAATTGCTTTAAAATAAAACAGTTTGGTTTCCGTGGCCTTAAAGTAAGCCTACTTTAGACATATACTTTGCTGTATGGAGACCGTCGTCTTCCACTTGAATGGACAGCAAGAATGTGTGTTTTGTATTTGAACTCAGAAGCTTGTAAATTATAAATAATAACATCCTTTAAGTGTAAGGGAGGGGAGAGTATAAACGAGTCCTTTGTTGCAGTTTCACCACTACGTTTTACAAAATTATTATTATTAACACTTACGGCATCAGATTTGTGTCAATATTTCCAAACAGCACAAACAAAAATGAACATTGCAAATAAAATATTGATTTAATCATTCAAAAATATTGTATTTTATTTGTTTGAAAATACTCTTTTTGTTTGCAACGATCGGATTTTTGTTTGCGCTCCCTCACCGTGTTTTTTTTTGTTTGTCATTCTGACCATGGGCGGGCCTTAGGAAGCTGCCTGCTGATTGGCTACTAAGTTTTGGAGCGACAGCTCAATGGCCAAGGAACTTGTAAATGTATGTGTCTAAAGTTTGTCCGATTATGAACGTTCGATACTTACAATTATTTTGTCGGATGTCGACGGGAAAAACCTGGGGAACGAGTTCCAGACGGACAGACTCCAAGCCCCGTGACTACTTCCTGTCCATTGAGCCAATCGGCAGGCAGCTTCCTAAGGCCCGCCCAAGTTTTTTTTACTCATGTGTTCATGAACTCATAGACGCAACCCCTAACATTGCTTGGACTACAGTAACTTATATTTTCAGCCGCAAAGGATCATTTGAATGAAATGAGTAGTTTGTCAAACAATAGTTGCTTGTGCTCAGCAGACCTGAGAGAAGAAGAGCTTAAAAATGTAGCAGCAGAGGAAGCAGGCAGCTGGTCTGATGTGGGGGGGGGTTCATGGAAGCAGAGAGAAATAACAAAGTGGGGGACAGAAAAGGAAAGAAGGAAAACAGAGGGAACAGGATTGGGGAAGATGAGACTTGAGGATGTCTTCTCCTAATGACAGAATCATGAGCATGCACCATCTGTCAGTCAATCATAGCCAGCCAATCAGAGCCGCTTTCCACTCAGCGCTGGTTCCGTTAGGTACTTCCATCTGTACTTGCCGCAGAATTAAGGATGAAATCAAATGCACACGTACCAAGGAGATGGGGAGACCTAACGTTTTGTCACGATCTCGGGATGTACGCGGCGGTGATTTGATCAGTGTCCCAGTGTTGTTGTCGAATGGTAGTTAAGAAAACTGTATCTTTCCCTCGTGTCTTCTATTAGGATGCTCCGCGGTGATCAGTGCTTCACATTTCCAGTCACGCCGCCCCCCCTTTTTTTTTCCCCTTTCTCAAAAACCATTTATTAGTGAAAGCTGTCGCATCCTGATCCAGAGTGGACATGTTAGGAATTTAGCATCATCTGCTTCTGCCATCAAAACATAATGTGTGTGTGACTGGCTGTGAGTGTCGTGTGTGTGTGTGTTATTGCTTCTCCAGAAATGCTGTGTGAAAAGAAAAGTATTGTATCTTGAAAAGATCAAATCACACATTTCTAATTTTCCATTTCACCGTCTGATACAATACTTGGAATTGATTTCTCCTCTTGATTGATTTTTTTGGCTTTTCTTTGCCACCTGCGCACCTGAATCTCTGACTCTCTGGTTACCGGCGGCGGTGGAGATGACATTTGACAACTTGCTGCCACTGCTCTGTATTGTCTCCTCCTTTTGTTCCATGTATATCTTCATACTTTGTCTGTTTTGCCTGTTTTTTTTCTCTTCTTCTTAAATTGTGTGAATCTCTTTTGCCTGCCTGAGCTGTATGTGGATGGGGTGGGGAGGGGTATTTGAATGATTTGGTATGCAGTGACAGCACCGCTCTGTTTCATTGCAGGAGCTCTCGCCTTATCTCCTTAATGGATTATGAGTAAGGGAACAAAAACAGAGGGAGGCAGAGTGAGAATGATTGGACTCCCTGCAAAGGGCTGGCAGGAAACTGACTGCAGCCAGATAAATAAAACACTCCGCCTGTACATTTCCTCTGCCCCCAAATCACAGATGTTATTAAGAGCGAGGACAATAAGACGATCTCGTAGTGTCGAGCGATTTGAGCTCCTGTACTTCCTGCGTTGCAATTTACCTGCCTGCTCGCCGCGGCACACATGTGTTGAGTGCATTCACAGTGGAAGACAGTGTCTAAATGTCAGTGCACAGGCCTTCGGTGGAGACAACCCCTGATCCAAAAACTCCTATGTTTATTCCAGTGCTGAATATTCATAAATTGTAACCACCAGTTACTGAGATTAAAGAGTTACTGAAACAGCTTTTCTACAGGAAAATAGGTCTATTTTTTTCTCTTGGTCCTGCTGGTGAATGGTACAATAAGTCAACAGCGCTGCAACACAGCACTTTCCCGATGTTTAAGGGTTATTTAGGCCGGGCTGGTTGCCGGTAGCGCCAAGAGTGTTGGTGTTTGACACGGTATTGATCACGGAAAGACGGCTCGGTTTGAAAAGATTTGACCTTTCGGGACTTCTCACTTCTAACGGATATGGTGTTGATACTCTGTGTTGCCCCGGGGGTTGAATTCAGTTTGCTTTGACCATGTGTTTTATTTGAGGAGGAGAAAGCCTGCTTCAGACCCGTGATTTTTTTATATTTTATTTTTCCATTTTTAGATTTTCTTCCAAGAGCTTTCACCACCAGACATGCTACTGGATGCTTGTAGGACATGGACACTGTCAGCTCAGTTGTTTAAACCAATATTATGTCGTAATCTCTCCTGCCAGACATTTTTAGTCTTCTGTACGGTAGCCAAAACATATGGTGGCTAAATGTACTGTGCTAATTGTTGAGAGATGTTTTTGTGCATTGTGATATTGTGTTATTGGAGATTTCATGGTAACACCATCATCATTAACAGTGTTTATATTTTTGGAGACATATTGGAGACACCTTTTCTCAATATTTTCCTATTATGAGAAGACACATTGTTGTCTTTCTGGTTATATTTCCAACTGTGTCTCAAAACTGTGACGCGTGTTTGTCGTGAGGCTGCGGATGCTTTTTGTGTGGGTTATGAGAGTGTGTGGAGAAAGTCTTTTGCTTGGTTTTGTGGCCTAAGTTTGAGGTTAATTGATGTTATTCCATCGCTGCTCATCCGCAACAGCAAGGTGCTTATTGTGGACATGGTCTTGCTTTTGCATCTATTGATCCGCAGGTTTAACAATGTGTGCACAATAGCCTACACTAAGCTAAATAACAATTGTAGGTGGCTATTGTGATGCTGCAGCCTTGCATCTGAGTGGGGATAATCTTTGGCATTGGATTGTTACAGACTGCGCAGAACATTTTACCCTGTAGCGTTGTTGTTGTTTTTTTTTGTTTTTCTTCCAGGTTTATCTCTGACCCTCTCTCTGCATGAAACCTTGCAGAGCTGAGATTCTTTTTTCTTTTTCTTTTTTTCTTTACGATGTGAGTTCAGGAGATGAGGAATCTAGTTCAAGCCTTTCCTGCCAAACAGTTCTCTGTGTGTTCCATAAGTACTCCAGAGGAAAAAAAGCATTTGTGAGAGCAATAGCCTTCGGGGGTTGCGCCAAATGAAAATGCTTTTTTTTCTAAATCCCCCCACACCTCACTCAAGAAGTGTTTGCTTGTTTTCTGTTACTATTCGCTCTCTATCTCTCTGTATATACTCCTCTCTCTTTCTCGTTTTACCTTTGATTTGAACTCTGACATCCAAGTCTGCCCCAGGATGTCTGTCACAAACTGCAGTCCAACGTTGTGACAATGCTTTTTTTCTTCCCGTGCCGTTTATGACCTTCTTTTCTTCCTCTTTCTGTTCTTTTTTTCTGTTTTTTCCCTTTCAAGGTCTGGCGCACCTGACGTTAAACGACCAAGGTATGGGTTCATTCCTTTTTTATTTTGGTTCTGTTTTTTTTATAGAGGAATTGACTCAACCTCTTCGCCCCCAGCCCCTTGATACAACCGCTTTCCCCTCACTATTCTCTGCTTTTTACCTCCCCTTGGTGCCATACTCTTCCATTTCCTCCGAAATTCTCCCTCGCCGTTTTGACCCTTTGCAAAATCCTCCCCTGTCGCTGCCGCCTTCTTCCTCTCCATCCACGATCATGATTTCCACTGTGCCTCCTCCTCCTCCTCATCCCCTTTCAAGCCTTCATGTCTTTGTGCATTTCTGTCACCTTCGCCACTGTATGTGTCCCACCCCCTTGTCCTGTCCTATGGCTCACGTCCTGGACCTTCACCTTTGACCCCGACGACCTGACCCCGGGGCTGAAGGTAACACTTTTCTGCTATCCCTTCTGCTTGGGTTTAAAGAAGAAACTGTTGATTCTATTGGAAATGTGTTTGTTGGTCAAGTTAAAAGAAAAAAAAAAGAAAAAGAAAAAGAAGAAGAAGCAAAATGTGTCCAGACTCCCATTCACTAACACTTCAAGGTGAAAGTGTTGCAGAATGTGCAGAGTTTCTCTTCACCACTCTGCTGACATTCCCATTGTTTGGCATTCAGATGATTTTTTTTTTGAAAAAGGCGTAAAGAACAAGTTCTGATTTCATCTTAACATCTGTGCTCGATTCTCCTGCTTTGAGAAAACATGTCTGCAGTTGTTGCTGTGAACACTTCATGTTGTTTTTTGATGACACTGTATGCAACCACAACACAAATGCATCTTGCAACACTGCTGTTTGAATCTAACCACACTTCTTTCTAGCTGACAAACGTTGACTCTTTGCTCTCCGTTGCGACCAATCGTCATTTTGTGTAAATCAGCCTTTCAAAGTCCAAAATAGTCAAACCAAACTCCGGTTTGACTATTTTGTTTCCCATGAAGTTATGTTCTCCGCATGATCTGACCTTTCGCTGCCTCGGGCCTCCCAAAGAGGATTGTCTATAGGGGAAAAAAAAAAGTGTTAAAGCACAAGTAAGAAAATAAGTAAACAAGTGCAATAGCCTGTCAGTGACCTTTAAGATCTTCCTTTCTAATATCAGCAAATGTTTTCTTACTAAGACCTTTCCCTCTGTGTCCCTGATTACTCTTGAGTTGATTTCCCATGATTTTATGAATCCGCACAAAAAGTTGTTGAGTAGTGTGCACACATGCACACCCAGTTTGTGGTTCTTATGGTGTTCCAAGATTTTTAAACTTTGGCAAATAATTGCGCCGACGCGATGGCCAAGGTTGAAGAGAATTGGTTGCAATTCTCCAGGTGACGTCGTGTACTTGCCAGCGGCCAGACTCCGCTCATAAAGGAGGGTGAAAGGTCGATTTTTTGTGTGTGGACACGCGGAGCTCTACGACACAAGTTTCTATATGCACTCTATCTCTTGTGGAAACGTCTGCTGAGAAGAAACTGCCGCCTTGTGTCGTTTCACAACACCATCCGTAGCCGGACTAAACTTGGCGAAAGTATCACTGGAAGCGGTTCTGGTCCATACTGAACATTTGATTGATAAAACATACCCAGCTAACAATTTTTGGTTCCCAGAACATTCTGGGAACGTTACCTTTCGGTTGCGGGAACGTTCCCTGAAGGTTCCCCCCCCAGGTTCTCGGAAAGTTTCCCTAAGATTAGTTTTTGGTTGCACATTTGGTTCTCAGAACATTACTGTGTCACAACCTTCTTACAATCTTTAGGGAGCATTCTCGAAAGGATACCGGAACGTTCCCCTAACGTTACTTTCATATAACCTTTATAGAACGTTCTTTTGGTTCCCAGAACATTCTGGGAACGTTACCTTTTGGTTGCGGGAACGTTCCCTGAAGGTTCCCCCCCAGGTTCTCGGAGAGTTTCCCTAAGATTAGTTTTTGGTTGCACATTTGGTTCTCAGAACATTACTGTGTCACAACCTTCTTACAATCTTTAGAGAGCATTCTCGAAAGGTTACCAGAACGTTCCCCTAACGTTACTTTCATATAACCTTTATAGAACGTTCTTTTGGTTCCCAGAACATTCTGGGAACGTTACCTTTTGGTTGCGGGAACGTTCCCTGAAGGTTCCCCCCTAGGTTCTCGGAAAGTTTCCCTAAGATTAGTTTTTGGTTGCACATTTGGTTCTCAGAACATTACTGTGTCACAACCTTCTTACAATCTTTAGGGAGCATTCTCGAAAGGATACCAGAACGTTCCCCTAACGTTACTTTCATATAACCTTTATAGAACGTTCTTTTGGTTCCCAGAATGTTCCCCTAATGGTAATATGTCACAACCTTATTATTATTTTAAACTGTGCACATTAGTAGACATACTAGCCATTATAGATAAGTGTATACAAACCTAGATTTTTTCTTTTCCCTTTGCCAGACGCAAAGCAATAGCTTTAGATATACACTGTGCTTTTAAGTGTAAAGAAAATATGAGTTTAGATATTAATCACAATGTAACAGTGGAATATCTTTGATATTTTGGTCGACCAACCATATAAATAGTGCCTCTTCCCATTTGTCCAGTAGTCACAAAGCTAGATGTTTACCTGTTCATTGTGTTTATGCAGCTCAGCATAATAAAGGCATAATATCGTTCTATATCCCCGACAGATATTCGCTGCTACCAGCAGGTGAATCACAGCCATAATCCCTCTATATCTATGCAGCCTATACTCTGCTTCTCTGCTGTAGCATCTCCCACAGCCCACTGCCATCTGTCTACAGTCCATCCCGGAGTGGGCACATGATAAGATAATAAAACATAACAGAAGAGTGGGATAACGCACACGGCTTCATCTTCACAATGCCTAGATCTTAACATTGGAGTTATTTTTCAAATACTTTCGTACAATAACAATCCCTCCAAATAGGCATTCACTAGATGTCTAACCTATAGTTTTGATTGGATGTAAAATAAAATGAGTCACGCACAGGTTTCCTTCCATGTTTTCTTTAGTTTCCCCTTCCACTATCATGTAATGCAAGATAAACAAAACAAAGTACAAGGTGATTTACCTGGGGGCTGGATGCTGTATTATCAGAGTTCAAAGTAAAGCTGCTGATAATGCTTGTTACATCAAACAATGCCTAGCCAGCCATTTATATTGATCACCCTGTAGCCAGAATTAATACAGTGTTTGTGCCCAGCGGACAGCCAAAAAAACATCTTCAAAGAGGAAAATCAATAAACCTATTTGGTAAAGGCGAGGACGTGTGACATGTTAGCGAATTAGATGATTTTCACTGGAGGATTTAGGCACTTCGCAGCTTTCCAAGCATCACCTTTCTGTAATTGTCTCTCTCTGTCTGTCTGTCTGTCTGTGTGTGTGTGTGTGTGTCTCTCGGTCTAGCTCTCCCTGCCTGAAATGCACATGCATGTACCTGTGCTTGTTGGAATAGAAATGTTTTTAAGGGGGCGGGGGAGGATTTTGGTAAATGTTAATGGTCAGACACTTGGTGACTCAGCCATCACATAACCAGGCCAAGGAAATCAATGTTAGGTCTCTTAAACCCAAGGCTGTCCTTCACAGCTGGAGGAAGGACAAACTCCAGGCTTCAGTCACTGCTGATCTCTATCTGCCTGCCTGTGAGAAATGTGCTGGCACCTTACTCTGGTTCACATGCTTGGAAAGTAAGCGATTATGTCTGACAATACATTGAACTTTTTGATCCTGATTATCGGTGAAAGGCCTTTGACGGACATAAAGTCTCGAAAAAGTACGTGAATGGGCAACTTTATGATGAACATATGGTCATTTATTTATTTATCTGCAACTAAGGCTGTCACAGAAATGGTATGAACGAGACAATTGCAGAGAAAGACAAGATAGCGCGTCATCGTCAGCATAAAGCCCCATTTACTGCGGTGAAAACCCCTGTGCTGTAACAGCCCTGTCTACAACTCACTAAAATAGCATCAGCTTTCATAAGAGTGAAGAAACACAAACACAATGAAACATCACCTCAGGAAATTACACATTTCTAGTAAGAATAAATCATTTTTTTGACAAAGTATTTCAGTTCTTTGACAAATCGGGGACACAGTGATTGGATAAACAATTGAATTATCATGTGTTGAAGCGAATGTAGATTTTAAAATAATTTTGAAATTGTGGCTTTTATGTGTGATGGTAGCAAATGACGTGAATTGATACTAATGGATACATTTTGCACAAGGTAGTGATGCACTTTTTTCTTATTTGATTTCAAAGTTTACTGTTTAAGAATTAGAATGACTTTTATTTGCACACACACACCATTTAGGGATCGTTTTACTTCTGCATTTAGCCCATTCTTTTAACACCAGCAGTGAACACACAGAAACACAGTGAGCACAGTGCCAGTGGGCCGTACTTATCTGCACACGGTTAGCAATTGAGTTGAGCACCTTGCTCAGGGGCACCCATGCCCTTGACCTGTCTCTGTATTTAAGAAGACCCTCCGGTTACAAGCCCAATTCCCTTCCACTTGGCCATAGGTTAGCCCAGGAGAGCTAGGAAATAAACATGTGATTACACCACTATGTCTTTTTCCAGTTCTACTGGGATAGCATGCTGCTAACCTTGCACACCTGCAGTTTAAAACAATCTTAATAAACCATAAAAAATAACATTAAGGTGTTTTCAATTTCTCTGCCACCTTACTGTACTGACCTTTCAGTAGCAGCCATTCTGTCCTAGAGTAGGTCAATTGTTGATTTGTCATATTTTGCTGGTGTCCTTTCACTCCTGCAGTCACACGAGTGTGATTGTACTTTGGTCACCATGCGTTACTTAATTATAATTTACCATTAAGACGATACGAGTCCAGCGCATGTGTCTTGTAAAACAAAATTTATGGTAATATCAACCGTCCATTTGATTTACTTTGCTTAACTGTCTCTTAGGTGATCACATATCACTCTTAACAGCAGGCCTGAAGCTGTTTCAGCTTTAACAAACTAATTACGGTGCCCTTAAATAAATAAAACTACCGTTTCCAATAATGAGGGTGGGGTGTGTGTGTGTGTGTGTGTGTGTGCACGTTAATGAGTCCAAATTGAAAACATTTCCAGTCCCCTGACTTCAGAATTGCATCAGATTTTGCCCACGGACCATTTGGTTTCCATCTGAATGGAGTCCCCCACCGCTTCCACCGCCTCAGTTTATTCGAGAGGCCAGCACGATGCATACTTGGAAACAAATTAACCGGGCCCTGGGAGATTGTCTCTTGGCAGGTGTAATGTTGATCTCCCTGGAGATACTGGAGGGGATAATGAAGGGAATATCCACCCAGATCTGTAGCTAGCCTCGGATGTAATAGACGAGGTCCAGGTCAAGATAGTTCTTTGCCAGCCTAAACTTTGAGGACACCTTAGTCCATGTTTTTCCTTTATAGAAGCTATGATTTTTAAAAATCACTATCATCACATATTACTTGTTTTACCATGTTTTATGTGGGCGTCATATTCTAAATGCTTTATAAGATATTTTTTCGACATTGTCAGACAAATACTCAAATTTAAACTATTATTCAAATACTACCCAAACATCAAGGAACTGGTTACATCATAGGCTCTAATTTTTCCTTCTCCAAAGGCACTAAAATGTCTCTTTTTGTTCTGCGAAAGCCATGTTCTTGCACTATATAACAGTCTATTGCCTGCCGCCCCATTCAATTTTACAATAATTAAAATCTCTCCAGGTCTCATTTCAGCCCCGGAGACTGCAGCTAAGAGTTTAAAGTTTTGAAATGTGCATTTGTACATGAAAGGGCACGCAAATGAAAAGTGTAGCCGGGAGAGAGGAATACAAACATCTGAGCAAAGGGTGATCATATAAACGCAAAAGGCCATCAATATTAAACTAAAAGAAAGGAGAAATTGACACAAGCGAAACACTCCCTGCTTAAAAAACACCAATAACTCAAGGCAATAACATTTATTTAATGTTCCAAAGACTGAAAATGATATTAGCGTCATGTCTTACTGATTACTGACTTAAACTGGAAACAGACAACCCCTTTAGGTGCCTCTGTCTCAAAGACCAAACTGTTTCAGATTTCAGTGTTACAATAAAAACAGAATAATACACCAATAATACAATCTTTTTTTTTCTCTCTCGACCACATTCTCTTTGCTATCCAGGAGAGAGTGGGCTTTTGTTGGGTATCCAGTGTCCACCATTTCACCTACTTGGTGAAGGCCACTCACACAGTAGCTGCCAGTAAAATAAACACACTGTCCTCCTGTATTTGGTCGTTCAATGGCAGATACGTTTTCTTTGTGCTGTATATTTTATTCATTTCCCTGTGAGGTTTCCTGCAGAATAGCAGTTTAATTGGGAACCATTCCGAATGCTCGCGGTGGCATTGTTTTGTATCATTATTACATTGTGTGTCGTTTCATTAAAGAAAAGTAGGTTATTCATTATGTCTCGTCATTCAACATTGATTTTCTACAGTTCTGCAACGAGCAAGGATGGTTAGTTTCCGTTCATAGTTCATTCACAGTTACAGTTGCTTTGTATACAGACAATACTGCCTTACTTTTTTCATATTGTACTGGCAAAACCATGTCACTGCAACCTTTCCTGATTGTATACATTTCAGTGTAGCGTCACTGTCCTCAGGAAAAGGAAGCAGTTGACAAATGAACGGCAACTAAGTCAATTTTGTTCATTCGAATAAACAGGGCTATTATCGTCTGTGTGCTTCAGAACTTTTCCAACTTCATCTATTATAATTAATATTATTTATTCATCTACGTTAAGAGATTGGAGTGATATTTTGGTAGTAGAAACAAAATCATTCTTAAATCACAGTTAGCTCCAACCATGTTTGACCTTAAACAAGTATTAAGTGCCACCGTATTCATTCATTCATTTTCATCCATGCATTATTGTTATTATTCCTCGCTGTGTGTCCCAAAGGATAATCATATAGCATTTTTACCGTGACCTCTTCCACCCTGCTCAGCATCCTGGGCAGGGTGGGCTGTCTGGCTTTAAGCCTGCGAGGCTACTGCAGAGACATTAGGCCAGGATGACAGAAGCTCTCACACAGGCAAGAATTTCTCCTGACACAGCAGTGGTCTAAAATGGATGGGGCTCTACAGCAGCCTGAATCTGCTTAACACACTCCCCACAGCCATATAGAGGAAACGCCTGGGATGAGTTGATCTTTGGCTATGGGGCCTTGATTTGTAGCAAACCTAAACAGTAATATTAACACTTCAAGGTAGGATTAGAGATCCTGGAAAAACAAGTTAGAGCAGGCTACATTTTGAATTCAAATGTCCAAGCCCCTTTTGCCAGAGCACAGGAACGGGTAGCGAACGCGGATTCACGAGCGGTAACTTTCGGTGCGCTTTGGTGACGCTTATTTTTTTGATGCCGAAAAACAACAAATACTCTCAAAAGATCACAAAGACATAAAGTGAACCTCCCTGTCCAGTAGAAACAGCTTCCTACTGGACTTTCTTTCTGTCGCGACCGTTCAAACGTAGCCGTTGTTTTTCGTAGCAGTAGCTTTCCCATAAAATGTATTTTCGTCCATTATTGGTGACAATCAGGGTGTGAAGAGGATTTTGAGCTATACAGTGATCCTTTAGGTGAAAGAGAATTGCCCAAATGCTTCCACTTGAAGCTTTACAAAGATACGTATAGAGAAGTTACTTCATCACACAGATAAGCCATAAGCTGCTGTCTGATGAACTTTGTATCAGGTCACATCGGGAGTCCATATGGGAGGTCAACGGCATCAATCCCTCTAAATAGTCTAAGGACAATCATGAGGCTCATGTTGATTGACAGGTTTGGACTCCAGCTACCCTGTGTGACCTTCAGTGGGTCTCTTGGGTAAACGGAATGGCAGTGTGAGTGGTTTGTGACAGTCTCAGTCCCCAGCTCGCCACCCACTTCCTCTGAGATTGATTGGGGGCCTGCTGCTGTGATTCCCAGGCTAGTCACGCCTTATTATTGACAGCCTCACTGAAAGAAACTGACAGGACACATCATACGGACAGAAAATTCCCAATTAACTATGCAGCGGGCACGCTCTGATGTTCACGCCCATGCAGGCACTACAAGACAGTGTAGAGGTTCCCCTTCTGCACCTTCAGGTCTGACGTAAACATGTAACACGGCTTTTGTAGAGGAAGCTTATCAGATGAAAACTCTTCTGTCCTTCAGCAGTCTGACATTTCTATAACAGCTTTTCAGAGGAGCTTATCAGATGACTCTGAAAGTCTTTTAGCAGTAGGGAGATCAGAGATGCCCCACATCTGTTAGATGAATTGTAACGATACGGGCACAAGCGTGTTACAACATTCATTTACTTTCATTTTTAGTAGCAGCAAAACGCCTGAAAATTGAATATAGTACTTTTAATGACACCCTCTCTATTGTCCTCCCTATATCTTCCCAGGCAATCAGTCCACCTTGACTCAAATATGTCTGGCTGGAGGCAGTATTCACAAGCAGGTCATAAACACTGTGGGTTGGCTCTGAGATCTCATCCCTGTGAATTGGTAATTAAAGCACAGATTGCAGCCGTATGGCTGTGCACAGTGTGACTTAATGTGTGCTATATCCTGCTCGAATAAAAATGGCACTGTAGCGTCGAGTATTTGTTCAGCTTTGGTGCGAGGGGCATTTTGTTATTCCAAATAAAATGAATGTATACATCGCTTCGGCATGACCTATTTACAGTTTCGCTAACTCTAGTGGTTTCCCGAAATGTTTTGAAAAAGATAGTGATGGAGATAAAGACAGACATGACTCACACTAAGAATCCGTGTGTCAGCTTGTTCTGTGTGAATGTTTGTCACCTCCAGTATACGTAAAACTCCTTGTCATTCCAATGAAATACCTCAGCTTATTTTTTTTCTTACACTGTCCGTGACAAAAATCACTGATTTAACAAATGTGGTCTGAAATGTCTTCTCAGTAACGGGCAAATACAATTTTCCCTGACGCTGATTTCACTGTCAAAGCCATTTTTGTCTGTTATATCCATGTCATGGAAATGACTTCCAAGGCCAGGAATGTACTCATTGTGCGCTCTCATTTAAACACATTTACATTACAAATACATACAAATAAAGTGAATTTAAACATAATTTAGCCCAAGAGAATTAGGAGGCAGATGCATTTTTACTCATTTTGTGTCAGCATGTGGATAATCTGAACCAATGAAGAGCAGTGCAGCATAATTTACAGTAGCTGAACTCGAAAATGTATACTAACTGTAGTACAACTATGTCATGGATAAAATATGAAGCCCTGTGGAGTGAGTATATCCTCCTGGCTGAGCCTGGACTCCTGCCCACGTCTAAGTGTTCACCGACTCCATAGCCAGAAGTAAATCCACGTTAGAGGAAAATCGTTTCATCCATTAAATCCATTAAAAATTGAATATTATCTGTTGATAAATCTTTCAGCCATTCACTCCACACCTGAGTCACCGAGGGTAATGTCCACGAGAGAGAGAGAGAGAGAGCATGGGTCCAGATCAATGTAGTGTATTAAATATTAAAGTACACATACAGTGTGTTATGTGTTGAGATCCGTGACCTTAAATCTGCTCCAGACAGCTTTAATAACACCTTCCTCTTTCAAATGAAATCATACTCAACTGAAAGCCCAATCAAATCATTGCCATCTTCATCCCTGATGCACATCTTCAGTCAAGAAATGCATTAGGGGTAATTTGATGGCCATATTTACTCTCTGTAAACCTAAAGAGTCTATTTAGCCATCACTGTTTTTTTCTTTAATTACATGACCTCTAACCCCAGTGTTTTTTCTTCTAAGTTTCACAGCCTATTGTTCTGTCCCCCCTCTTTATTTAGAGAGAACTTAATTGAATTTCACCCATGAGGCATTAATCTTAGGACAGTGTGGTCAGAGGCTGGAAATTGGATCCAGGTCAGGGTTTTACATGTTGTAATTAAGGTCACTGGGGGGCAAGAGGGAGAGTGTGGACATATAATAGGGGAAGAGCACTTGAGACGGATTAGGAGAATGGACTGAGAGAGAAGTGTAGAGATGGGGAAACATGGACAAAGCTATTGTGGATGAGTAATAAATACAGAGCAATTGAATGATGAGAATTAATAACAACACCGACTGAGAGACTCTAGGATAGAAGTAAAAGGAGTGACTACGAGATTGAGATGAATCAAACAAATTCGATGAGCAGCTTATAGACTGTGATATATTTTCGCTGGGTGTCATCTGACCTGAAAGGCATTCTGCTCAAATGAGCATAGCCAAAGGCCGAGTGATTAAAAAAGGCAGTGAGAGATGTGAAAGAAATCCACTCCTCTCTTTTCCTTTTCTTTTTTTCGGCCTCTATCTTCATATTTTGGTTTTTATCCATCTCTTTCTGTCCGCTCCTGTTTTTTACGCTCGTGTCTCTTCTCCAGAGAGACAAAATCAGGTGGTGGTGCTGGTGGTGGGGGGGTGGCCTGATGAAGACGGGGATATTCATGGATATGTGGAAATAGAGGAGGAGACAGGGGAAGGGAAGGGGCGATGGAGAGATGAGGCTCATCATGAGATGTGTGTAACTTGAGTGGAATGATAATGACCAGTGAGGCCTTGCTTTCCGCAGCTCTGTCTCTCTACAGATGTCGTGTCACAGGGAATGAATCCACTGGGCATGTACCGTAATGTGTAATCTATTCCCCGCCTTCACATGGCCTTCAGACTATAGGGCAACAATACAGGGGAAAAAAAAATGACAAAGCCCTCAAGGGAGCAGGAACTCCCAACCATTACCACAAGAAACATCTACGACACGCGTCTCCTCAAACACACTTACGCAGATAAAGTAGTCATGCCGCATATCTAATGTCTACAGTCTCACAATTGTTTGATTACATAAAGCTCATGAATACTCGCTGGGTGATAAGAAAGCTCTCCAACCGACAACTGTAGAAAGCCAAGAGTTAAAACCGTGATCTAGTTCTGCACTCTGTGTAATGTTCTTTAAGTATCTGAATGTAGGCTGCAGCAAAAATTGAAAGCTGAATAAGTAAATTTCAGGCCGCATATTTAATAGTCTTTTCAGGAAACACCGGGAAGCTGTGGCTGGCTGAATAGAATGAAATGTAATAAACAAAAAATAATCACTGTCTCTCTCTCTCTTCCACTGTTTCTCTCCCTCTGTCCCGGGGAAAATGACATTTCTGCATTTAGTAAATAAAAAAGAAAGAAGCGAGAGCTAATCTCTGGTGAGAATGGAGGTCAGACTAATGAAACATGTTGACACGTGTATTAGAGGCTGCCATAATTGAATAAGGGGATTTGGAAGAGAGGGAGGACATTATTAGGATATGTGGGGATTTAAAACTGTAGGGAAGAGAAGAGACACGGCCAAGTCAAACCGTGGGAGAGAAATGTCTCCTTTAATATGTCCCGGCAGAACAAGGCTTGCTTTGTGTTTATGTTTAAGTTTATGCTATTTTTACCAAACATGTATATCTTTGTAAATCTCTGTTAAATTCTCTATACATTCACTAGATTGCCTTAATGGACTTGTTTCAGCTTGATGGTTTCCTTGAAGACCTTCACCATCCATTTAGCTGTATACATCTAGGTACTGCTTTTGTTAATGTTATCTTTCTTTTTTTCTTTTTTTTTTACATAGTATGGTTCATACACATACAGTTGTGTATGTACCATTTAAAAATCAACCTATCTAGTTAAACAAACATACCAAACAGATACAAAGAGGTAAGGGATACTGTCACCCAATGTTGGTGCAAAAGGTGTAGTCTTAGTATCACTAAAAAAGAGGATGCTCTATTAATATTCCTTAGTTTTACACTCCTCATCATTCCCCTGTCATCATCATTCCTCTGTCATCATCATTCCCCTGTCCCCATCATTCACCTGTCGCCTTCATTCACCTGTCGTCATTATTGACCTGTCCTCATCATTCCCCTGTCCTCATCATTCACCTGTCCCCATCATTCACCTGTCCTCATCATTCCCTGTCCTCATCATTCACCTGTCCCCATCATTCACCTGTCCTCATCATTCCCCTGTCATCATCATTGCCCTGTCTTCATCATTCTGTCCCCATCATTCACCTCCTCATCATTCACCTGTCCCCATCATTCACCTGTCGTCTTCATTCTGTCGTCATTATTCCCTGTTCTCATCATTCCCTGTCCTCATCATTCACCTGTCTCATCATTCCTCTGTCCCCATCCCCTGTCCTCATCATTCACCTGTCCCCATCATTCACCTGTCCCCATCATTCACCTGTCTTCATCATTCACCTGTCTCATCATTCACCCCTCTTCATTCACCTGTCGTCATTATTGCCCTGTCCCCATCATTCACCTGTCTTCATCATTCACCTGTCCTCATCATTCACCTGCGTCTTCATTCACCTGTCGTCATTATTGCCCTGTCTTCATCATTCCCGTCTTCATCATTCACCTGTTGTCTTCATTCACCTGTCGTCATCATTCACCTGTCGTCTTCATTCACCTGTCTTCAGCATTCCCCTGTCCCCATCATTCCCCTCTCCATCATTCTCCTGTCCTCAGTTTACTCAGTAATGGATGTAATTTAAAACCTAGTGAAGTATAGTAGTTCCCAAAAAAAATTTAAATGAAAATAAAATGATACGTTTTTAAAATGACTTTAAAAAGTACACAAAAAACCTACTCAATTACAGTAACGTATTATTTGCACAAATAATAGTCGTGTGCCGCCGTATGCCTGATCACAGCCGGAGAGGGGGCAACCACCAGCGGAGAGAGGGGCCATGTCCTTCTCCACCTCCACCACCAAGATCCTGGATCCTCACAGCAGAAGACCTGGAAAAACAGGCATACATTTGTTGCTTAATGACCGACATGAATCACTCTCTGTGTGCAATGAATGACACGCTACAAGAGATCAATGAACATTTAAAATGAACGCCAAAGAAATGGGGAAAAGGAATCAATGTTGTGCAGTGTGTTTCTCACTCTGAATAGCTCACTTGCCCAGCACAAGTATTTCATCCTTACATTTTAGCAGTGTTGAACGATGTCTCCTCTGTATGGCTCTCAGATGGAGCTGCTGACAGTGTGACCAGACAGTGTCTCTCAGTGCAGGAGCTTGTCTGGATGCTCTTTATTTCCTGCTCACAAACAAAGCCCTCCACCTTCGCCCACGTACATCATTGTACCCTGAATTAATCTGCTTGTAAATATGTCCTCTATATTCTGGTCTCTGAATAAAAAAAAACATACATGTTAAGATTGTGTGCAATCAGGTCAGGTATTGCATTAGAACGATCTGATGTCAATCTAAAAAGGTTCATATTGTCTTCTAGATAATTAAAAGAAAACATCTTTTTTTTGGTCTGACTGCACCAACCTTTGCTCAAGTATGCTCTGATATCAATTAACTGATATTGATCACTGTCTATAAACGTGCCTACTATGTTGCAATGGTGAAACTTGTTGATGAAAACAACACAAAACCTGCACCCAAATCTGTGTCGGAAATGCCACCAAACAAATAATGTCGTCCTTGTGCCATAACCTGCAGCCCCACATAATCCCATTATATTCCACCCTTTACTTTTTTTGAGATATGTTACTCAAAAAGACAGAGAAGCAAAAAGGATTCACCTTTTCAATCAAACAAGGGGTACAAATCTTTTTTTTTTTTCTCACCTGTCTGATGCATGCAAAGTAGCGGTAGTTTAAATCAGAACTGCAAGTGTTGTTTTCTAGCGTGTAAAGAAACAACTTAACGAAGAGGGCTCGTTGAAATCTTTGCCAAAATTAAATGACAACTTGCGACGCAGCCATTCCTACATAAATGGTAGTGTCGAGCAAGGATAATGGTTAAAAAGCTTTTGCCTTGATTGAGTGCTTCAGCTGGAAAAGCCAGCATGTGTGCGTGAGTTGTCCATGTCCATATAAGTCTCTGTAATTGTTCCTTTATAACGCCATGACTCGACATTGCTTTGGAGCTTCCATCAAAGGGCCTGTAATGACACAGTGACAGACAAAAGATCACACTACTACACGCTGGAAACACACTGTATGATACCGGAAATCTATCTCAGTGGTTGGAGCCCCACCTGGCATATCATGAGCCGTAATGTGACAGCACTTTCACTTCCCCCCGGAGAGGGTTTCAGTCCCTTTGCTAATTAGTAGATATCCACAGTGTTGGGAACCTTGCCCACCCCTCTCCCTGCTCACCTCCTGTAATCCTCACCGCAAGTCATTTTAATAATTGAATACAGTAAAGCCGCTAAGATTCATCCTCTTGAGTTAAGAGACAGCCCACGTACATTCGGCACTTTTATGAATGACCTAAAGTTTTGTCAACAGAGTTAGTCTGACATTAAAATGAACTCCGCTGCGCTAATTACATTCAAATGTAATCATTCCAGTGTGTGTGGCAGTTAATTGCATTCTTTGTCTTATTAATAAAAAAAAGAAAGAAAGAAAGAAAAGAACACTCACTGACTGATAAGTGACAACTAAAAACAAATATCTGTCACCAGACAAATGTGCAACAACAAAGAGGAAAAGTAGGCTAATTTGTAAACAAGTCAGTTGAAGTTTCCCACATTAAGAGCCACAGCTCAGTGTCTGTAATTAACTGAGACTGTGTGGATGGACGTCCAAAATGTCCACGATTGGGCTCTCAATGACCTTGTCCTCCATTCTTGAGAGTGATTGAAGCTCACCTGTCTTATCGGCCGATGGGTTTAATTGGACAGACGCGTTTGCGGTGACATTTTCACTGAGGTGCCACTGAGGCTCGGTGAAAATAATTCCGCCTCGTTAAGATAAGAAGCCGGTGCCAAGTGTCTGCAGTGTTTTCAGTGTGTTTTGCTCCGCACCTTCTGCATCAAGGTCAACTGTCAAATAAGCACCAGACACCACACCACAGTCTTTCACCAAGGTCATTCACAGTTTTGAAAACACATTCATGAAGCATTAGATCATTTTAAATGGAGTCAGTCTTACATTGCATTATTGATATAATGAATTTTGTTTAACTTTTATCCCCCTAATTCACTATTACGGTACATAGCAGAAAGTAATGAATTACATGTACTCGCGGTTACTGTAATTGAGTAGGTCTTTTTGTGTACTTTAATTTGTGCTTTGTAAATGTTGGCCTGAATATAAATAAATAACTAAATTAAATAAATGACAAAAAATAAAAAAAAAGTAACTTTCACTCAAACAAGTTTTTTTTTTTATTTTACTTTACCTTTAGTACATTTTTAGACCAGTACTTGTGGGCCACACAGTGGTGTAGTGGTTAGCACTCTCACCTTGCAGCGAGAAGACCCGGGTTCGAGCCCCGGTTGGAACAAGGGCCTTTCTACATGGAGTTTGCATGTTCTCCCCGTGTGTGCGTGGGTTCTCTCCGGGTTCTCCGGCTTCCTCCCACAGTCCAAAAACATGCAATGTGGGGAATAGGTAAATTGGACACTCTAAATTGACCGTGAGTGTGAGCGTGAATGGTTGTTTGTCTCTAGCTGTGTGTGGCCCTGCAATGGACTGGCGAACTGTCCAGGGTGTACCCCGCCTATCGCCCGATGTAGCTGAGATTGGCACAGCACCCCCCGCGACCCTCTGGTAGAGGATAAAGCGGTAGATGATGACTGACTGACTTTTACTTGTACTTGAGGACCATTTGTATCAAAACAGTGATACTTTTACTATTTCCACCTCCGGTACATATTCATTTTTTCCCTGAATCTAAAAAGAGAAAGCTGCTGAATGTTTCCACAGCCTCTCTAAATTACTCTAACCTCTCTTTTTTTTTCCCCGTTGTAATTTTCACAACTCACTGGGCAACGGGTAGTTTTGTGCTTACCAGAGCGTATGTGCAGAGTCAGTGAGGCAAGTGAAATAACATTAGAACTCCTTGTTTAAAAAGTGCAATCAGAGCACGTGCAGTGGGGTGGTGGTGGTGGTGGTGTTGGTAGTAGTGGTGGTGGGGTTCTGACCGAGTGCATAACTAATGACTGTTGCTCCAAATGTCAGCGGTGATGTCGGGCTTTCCCATAGCCTTCTCTGCCAAACTCATACACAAAAATGTGTAATTACACATCAATAATCAAAACAAGGGGCTGATTACTGGATGGGAAGAGTGGGGGGGCACAAAAGAAAAGCAACATCAAAACGAAGGGGGCAGAGGCGCCGGATTGCACTGTTTTTTTGTCGAACAAAATAGTGGCCGTGTAAGTTATAGCCTCCCTTAAACGTTAAAGCACGTTCATGAATAAGATATTATAGTTTCCCCTGCATGCATGATTTGCCCAATTCCCAAAGCCAGTTTTGCAAGAGTTTCCCTCCTTTTCATTTCTGTGATTTATCAAGTGTGTTTGCCTTTAAAAGCACGGAGAAATGACCACTTATGAATTACAGTAACATTATACTCCGCCTGTCACATTTGCATAAGCCCTGAGAAAAGCTCTTCTTTCGCACTTTTGACAGCGCAGTCAAGAATTACATGCACTTTAATAAATCCCCCCCCACACACACACACACACACACACTCTTACCCAATCTCCTTCCTTTCAAATGAGATATAATGAAATCACAGCTTTAATCCGGAGCTGGTGGACCTGCTTCTGCTGGTGGCTATTCTTGTTTCACCTGCACTGCTCTTGAAGTGCCGCTGTGTTGAGGGTATAGCTTTTTACAACAATGCCCTCCTGAGGAAATTTAGAGTAGAACACTGTACAGACACTGCTTATTCAAACAATGTGCATTTGTCACGTTCTCAGTCAATGTTCTCTTCATCTCTCTGGCTACATTGGCCTCTATTTTCTTCTGGCTGTCTGTTTAGGTATTCCCTTTGATACGCCGTTGCCTGATCAATATGCATACTGGTATATAATTGCAGGTACACTGAGCAAGCAATGGTTCTTACTGAGCCCCAACGGGAAAAAGCATCAATACTGAATGTAATTTACGTAATTGATGCGGGGCAGGGAGTGATGCTCTTGTATTCATCAGTCACATATTTATACGTAATACCTTGGGAATTAAGTAATAATTCATAGTCACCTCTACCCCATTCACTTCCTTTAAAGAAAATAAAAACCCTACACTGCTCTTTACTAAAATAAATAAACCTGATCAAATTTGGTGGAATTAAACAAACACAGGAGCATCATAATGATTTTCAAAGGTTTTCTTCATTTGACCAAGTGGGTAAAAGGACTAGATTATCATTAAATGGGTGAATTAATCATTAGTTTAATAATGTCTAATGTCTAATAATAGATTTGCAGTAACAGAGCTGCCATTTTTCTGCCATTCTTTTTTTTTTTTAAAGCAGTCAAGTTTAAGTTACAGTCACTTTGACTCGGCCAATAAATTGGAAGATTAATCAACTAATACTGAAATGAAGTGAATAATTTAATCAAGCAGCAGAGCTTGGTAACAGTGACTGCAGATCATTAACTCTGGCGGGGCGGTACAATATTAGTCCGATCGCATCTAAAAAAAAAAACAAGCCGACTAATCATAAAGGAACAGAGAGAAGGCCTTGATGGCAGGCCACTCCAGCAATTACAAAGTGCCCTTGTTAATAAAGCAGCAAAGCGTCATCTTTATTCTGCTCGGATGAGTCATACCGTATGAAATCCTTCGTTTTGCGGTCAAATTATTGCCTTCTCGTGTGCTTCCTTTCTTGTTTTTGTTCTCTTGCCCGCCGGTTTTTGACTGCAGTTCATTCTCCATTATCACCTTAGTGTAATTGATCCGGCATCGTTAAAATTCATCAAGATTTTCCTCCACTCAAGTACCTTCCTTACCTTTTTTTTTTCTCAAACAAACAGGCAGAGTGTGGACCTTATCCAGCTGAGCGGCTGATTAAATCTGTTTATCATACAGATAATAACCGTCTGACAAAATGAAACCATTAAAAAAAAAAAAGAAACCGCAACATGGCACACGCCGATTACTGTACAGTGCGTAATAAGATGCTGTCACGAGCAACATGGATAGATTGTCAGTGTTTGACAGTAATGTTTGACGTGTGTATTATATGCAGTTTGGTTTGCCTCCAGTAATTGCAGAGTAATTATATCTGCGTACAATTGTTGTTCGCGCACACTGAGATGATCGACCACACTCGTGAGTGACAAACATGTCTTCTTGGACAGGGGAAAAAAAAAAAAACATCTTGTTCTTGTCTTGATGTGTTCACAGATTCAGTGGCAGGTAGAAATTGCACATTGTTCTTTTTGGGCCTCTTTAGAGCAAATCTGAAAGCATTTAGTTTTCTCTCCGGGGGGAAAAAAACAAAGCATTAAATGAGGTTTATTTTCAGCACACAGATAAATATTACCTCATTGCAGAGACACTAAATGCTAACGTGACATCAACTGTAAAAGAAATGCGTTTTTTTTTTTTTTGATATCATACATGCAAGTGTGTATAATCGTGCGTGTGTGTTGGCATGTACGCCGTCAAGTAGCACTTCACGTCAGAGGAGAGGTATCGGCTGAGGGGAGCAGAAGGGGATTTGATGAATTACCGGGATGCAGCCTCAGCATCGAGTCCAGCGGATTAGAGCGAGGACTCGGGTCTTGGAAAGAGGTGTGCAGAGGGGGATCAGTGTGTGTGTGTGTGTGTGCATGAAGCTTTGGCCAAACACTGGCTTCAAGCATCACCCAACAACGCAGAGGTACCGTGTCATATCAGAGGCAGGAACCTTCAAGGTCACTGGAATACACAGACAGGTTGATGTGTGGTGGTACCAACACACATTTTAACAGCGCAGTGGAGCGTGGAATATGTGCATCTTAGCTTCGATGAACCATATTCGATGGTTTTTGTAATGCCTCCACACTTCTGCTCCCTCTAAAATGTCGTCAAATATGTACTGTGTTGTATTTAATGCTAAACCTGCGCGTTACGTAGCAGCGTCCGCGTTAAAACCACTTGACCACTCAGCTTCTACTGTTCTCTGTGGGACGACACAGATTAATAAAGGAAGGCGGTAATGTAAAACTAAATTATATAAAAACTATATGATATAACTCAGTTTTCTTGGTCTTTGAGTAGGAAAATGGCACTAAAGTGAGCACTATCGATACGCTAACAAAGCTAAAAACTACCAAAAAGTCCATAACCCAATTCTTTCAAATTAATACAACTTTACAGAAAAATACGCGATTCCAGTATGTTCGCTTTTATTTTGAATACGTGCTTCCGGTATGCGCGCTTTTATTTTGAAAGGTGCAGGAGACCTCACAGTGCAGGTCTGCAACGAAGGGTCCTGTCAGTGCAGGTCTGCAGCCAGACTGTCTTGTGTTTCCGGACTGTGGGAGGAAGCCCCGGAAAACCCGGAGAAAGGGCCCTTGTTCAAACCGGGTCATGAACTCGGGTCAACGTTTAAAGACAGAGGTGAGATAACATCACAAATGACATCATGAACATTGGACTGTGGTGCCAGGGCTAGGAACTATATTCCCTGAATCCCCTTAAAGGACGCTTTTATTTTAGTTTGAAGCCCAGTCTGACTGGGAACACTGTCGGAACCTCTTGGGCTTGATGGTGTAAGCCCTGAGATTAAAGAGGGCTTCAAAGTGTGACGGTGAACTTACCTCATGTCCAGAGGAGAACTGAGCACGTGGAGGTGAAGACTCCATCCTTATGTGATCACAGAAGAAGCAAACGAGTTTTGCCTTCAGGATGGCGGAGCGTTGCTCATTCCCTCTCTCTTTAAAGCACAATAGCCCACCTCTTGGGCTGGATATTATGGTGCATACATGACCCAAGGCTCTGCTTTATACTCTCACTCCTTTCAGTCTTCTGTTCTTTGAAAAGTTGCAGTGGAGTGGTTTTCCTTTACCCCAGATACTGGGGTTTTCACTGATTTAGCCTCTTTTTTCAGGATGTGGCATTGGTGTTCTTTTTTGTTTAGCAGCATAAAAGAGATAAATTGGTGGATTATGCACACTGCATAGTGAGTGAGTTAAATACTTACTGACCTGACCTTTAGAAATACTGATCTCTGTGGGATGAATGTGAATGACTTGCTTCTGACTTTTTTAAATAATGACACACTTTTTATTGAGATTTAAGGCCACAAATCATAAAGTAATTACGCATCAATGGCAGCACCTTTTATTAAAAAAGACAACTGTGTGAACCGCATATATTCACTGCACACACTTTTTTCTTTACTTAAAAATAACTTGGGAATTGGATAGGTGATGATAAAAGCAGGAGTGAGAAGCTGTTGAAGAGGAACAGAAAAGTGGAGATTAAGAGCCAGAATGGGAAAGGTTTAGGAATTTAGCTTTGTTTATATTTTTGCTTATTCAATACAGATGCAATTTTCTCTACTAATGTACTAAGTGAAAGTCACTGCAACCTAGTTTTTGGATTATTCTCTCACGTCCTTTTATTATATGCTACTTGAGTAATGTTTTACCACAAATCAGGTGGTTATTTTACAATATAATGCTGCTTCAGAGCTTAGTAATACATGTGAGACAAAACAAAGTTGAGTTAACTAAGGTTTTTTTACCCTCAAACTGAAAGAAATACAGCTGTTACGTTGTTCATCTCTCATTTAATCACTTCCAAACACAAGATTGCTGAATTTTAAAATTAGATTTATAGACCAGACGGTATGATTAAGTGTTTCTAACATCGTCAGAGGAAATTGGAGGGATGCACTGCATGTCAGAGATACTGATCTCCTTTCCCTGATTTAATAAATAAAAACTATCTCCATATCACCATGATGTTCTTAGCGCTTGGTTAGATGAATATTTTACCTCATATGTAACTTTCCATTTGATATATCTTATATCTATCTAATAAATGACCTCAACACTTTTAATTTAATCGTACCAAAAGCCAATATCCGTCTCCTCTTATTAATGAAGGACATGCAGTAGTTGTGCAACTGAGTATATTCTGCTCTACACTCGGGTTTATTCCATGCAAACAAATCATCATGTTATCGTGCACTGTCGTCAGGACGAGAGCTTTGGTTAAGGTGCACGTCAGACCTCAGCATGTTTGATACAAGACATGATTGTCGGTTCCACGCATCCTTTTTTGAGAATTTCTGCAATTGCTAATCTCCTCGATTTTTCACACACCCTCGGCGCAGGAATTTAGTCAGGATGGATGAAAAACAAACTAGTGAGTGGCAGTTTTGGGAATGGAAACGCCTTGTTGATGATAGAGCTCAGTGGAGAACGACTGACGGACTGCTTGGAGCCGACAGAAAAAGGCAATGGTAACTTTGATAACCACTTTGAACAGCTGTGGTTAGCAGAGAAGCATCTCGGAATTGACAGCACATGGGATGTGGATGTCTAAACCAGCAGAAGACCACATCTATGTTCCTGACATCCAAGAACAGGAATCTGAGGCCACAGTGGACCAATGGTCCAAATTGTTTTTCATATTCTTACGACAAAAGAAATTTTAATACCAAATGAAGAATATTCTATCATCGTCAATATGTATCATTCAGTACGTTTACATGCCCAATGTAATCGAGCTAAGGCCATAGTCTGACTGAGTCAAGTAATCAGACAACTTGCCAAGTCTGAGTATATATATGGGGAGGAATAAATTGATTTATTGGCCGCATACTTCTGACTCCGCCTCCATAGGTGGTGCTGTATCTCTCTATGAGTTAGTGCGTATTGAATCAGTTTGTTGTAGACCTTTACATCACAGAAAAACAACCGTCATGTCATGACGTCTGACTCCAATCCGACTTAGTGCATACATGTAGGAGTAATTGGACTATGAATAGCATTATCCAGGTATGTTAGTCCGACTAAGACGAGCTCGATTTTGGTCGGACTAATGTTGTTTACATGACATTAAGAAAACTCAATAATTGTCTTAGTCTGACTAAAATCGGACTTTTAACCGGCATGTAAACGCGCTGACTGTAGTAATTCACCTAACTGCTTTGTTATTCACAGACAGCTTTATCAGCACTACCATGTTTATAGAGTAACGACGTGGAAGATGCTCAGTGTCAGGACAGTGACCCATCTATTGTCTGGCAAAAGTGCTCCGTGTTAAATGTCGGTATGACATTCTTGTCATCATCTCTCCCTCTCTATAACACCTTCACTGCGTCTGCTGTGCTCAGTGAATGTGTGATTATAATTATTCACTATAACATTTCATTTTCCATTATGAAAGCTCTCAGCGCTCTCTGTGGTGAACTTCTAACAAAGGGTTCCAGGGTGTTATGTCTCTCGCACAACTCGAGAGTGCGGTGATATCAGCGGCCTCCTGTTTCTGTCCATTTAGCATATTAGGTGAAATCCACCAGTAATATGATCTCAATTAAGGCAGAATGCCAGCAGTTTTCCCTTGTTTGCTCACTGTTGTGGAAAATAAGCACAAAGTCATTCCAGCAGTTGTGCTGTCACCCCCGTGTGCGAGTATGTGTATGGATTTTTTGCGCATGTAAAAGGGGGTGATAGAAAAGAGAGACACGCACACGATGTGACTCTGATCGATCCACTATCACAATGGATTTCTCCGTAAACATGGTCACAGTTTTACAAAATGCTTCACATAAGCATCACTTTGGTCCGTGACAACATTTGAAAAAGATATCAGATGCCGACTAAAACAGTTTACTCCAGAAGAAATGCCCAAAATGATTTTTATAATTAAAACAGAAAAATAAGTAAACTTGACCTTTAAATGATGAGACACCATTTTTAACATAGCACAATAAACATTATCTGTTCACAATTACTACCCTTCGTACTCATATTGGTAATTTAACATGCAACGCACCTGAAAAGCACGGTAGTCCTGCTCGCAACAGGCTATGTGAAGTAGAAGTTCACTTCCACTGCAACTAAATTCCAATGTCAAACTTATTGAAACAACTTATATTTCTACCCTGCAGGTTGGTATAACATTTAAAATGCAAATACATTATTAACCATGCGTAAGTCTTTGTTCTTACCTGGACGAGCAGGAGCCACACACTCCCCCACACAGGCTGAACCAGACATCAATAGTCGAAAACCGATCTGTATTTTAAACATACTAGTGTCCAAAACTGACAGAAACCAAAGAAAGCACATACAAATTGCACAGTGCATTCTCCAAAACATTATAGAACACACATTTTAACCACAGTTTATATATTTGATCATTATCTTAAACTCTTCTTCCTGGCAGGCTAGAGTAATGGATCACTGATGATCTCAATCAGCAAATTATAATGACTCTTCATCTTATATTATGTCCTTATGACGCAATTACTTCTAGATTTCTTTACCTTTAGCTTGGTAATGATTTCACCGTTTTAGCTTGTGTTTAAGTATTGTTTTAGCTCACATTTCCAATTAAATATTTACTATACTCAATTTCGTATAACCCTTACACATGTCTCTTGGGGATTCACTGGATGCTAAATCACCTGCACTGTCTCCATCCACTCCCACTTGAATTTGCCAATCCTTTTTTCCGTTAAAACAAAAGATAATTGTTTTTGATGACGCCTCTTGCTTCTCTCTTTAAGTCGTCCATCTCATTGTCGTAAAAATAAGTGTAGTTCATTGTATTTTGCCAACGGAGACTGTGGCAACATTCTAGTATTACACTGCAAACTAAATAATTTTTCCTGCAGCTGCTTCACGAGCAAACACGAGCTGATTCGGATCATGTAAATTCAAAAGGGACCGTTATGTTGACACGTGTTGTCCGTGACCTCAGCAATTACTTTCTTACCGTTTATTCAGTAGTTTGTTCTGCTGCCGTCAGAATTATGTGACCTGCCACATCAAACTGCGCTTGCTGTAACCACGAGTAACTACAGCTGGGACCAAATCAACCAGGTCTGAAAGCTTTGAGATTGCCTCTTAAATTCTACATTTTTGGGGGCGAAAGCTGGTTCTCAAACAAAGAAAGAGTGCAAAAGAGAAATGGCAACAACTTGTCATTCCCTCTTGAATCTTAAAGATCTTTTAAGTACCGAAATGCGTTCGAAAGTAATTATAATTTGTATTTATTTTTTGTAACTGTCAGACAGACGTGCATGTTAATGCAATTCAAATTGGTTGGATTAGGTTGTTTCAGGGTTCTGATCTTTTAAGTCTGGTAGTTCGTTCCACCTCCTGAGTCACAGCTGCCAGGTAGAGGAGGAGGAGGAGGTGCATGTATTAGCAAAACTATTCACAAAATAAAAATAGAATGGATCTCAATACCAAGTGGAAAACACAGACTATTTACAAATAAATCAACACATAGGCACGATGAGAAAAGTAGGACTCATCCAGAGATGAAAAACATCATAATTAGAGACATGTCTCTCTTTGGTTTGTGTGTTCTTTCTGATTGTGACGTAAGGTCACATTTTAGAAAAACCTGAGCATTGGAGAATATTTATAGAATACAAACGGGTCAGTCTAAGGTCATGAACAACTTTTTAAACAAATACAAATTTAAAAAACAATCAGTTTGGAAATGGGCACATGTCCAATGCAGAGGTTTTGAACTCGTGCAATGAGCGTTCTCGTCTTAGTCAACACACATGCAGCCGACTTTTGATAAAATATTTAAAATCTGTTTTGCCAACAAAGAATTTTAATTAACATCCTCTAAGGACATTACAGTTTGCTAAATAATGGTGTTTTGTGGACTAAACGGAATACATTTTAATGATGTTAACCTAACTCTTTAACTCGGGCTCGTTTCAGTGCTGCTGTGTTTTAAAGATAAACCTGAATTGCAAAACATGCTTTTATGCTTCTGTTTATTTTGCTTACCAATTTCATCATGGTGAATCATAGCGGTGGAGTTAAGCTCCACTGATGATGAGTGCATTATTTGAATGCGCTAAAATCGGGGGTCTACCATTCACTTACACAGAGTTCTTTAAAAGCTGCCAGTGGTAGTTTAAATATAAAAGTAAAAGTAATGTTTGCGTCCACAAACGGTCTAGGAGTTAAGGTAATGAGAGGTACGCTGTCAGCGACTACAGGATAGTCACAGAAGGGTTAAACAGTGTAGGTAATAGCATTGGATTCAATTTTCTTAATCGATCGTCGGGAGAATTAACGAGTGATATGCGATGAATTATTAATATTTTTTTATTAAAAATCACTATTTATAGCTATATGAAAAAATGCAATGAAAACCCGCCACCCGATCATCATTCATTGTAGACACAATCTACTTACGCATTATTTATTTATTTGTAGACCTGCCCGCAATTCATCCAAATGTTTATTTTTTTCATGTGATTATTCATGCGACTGCGCAACATAACCTGCATTAGTTTTGTCGATTAAAAAATTAACGCCATCGACAGAAATATTATTAACGATCATCGATAGTCGATCGTCGGTTAATTATGCCCATCTCTAGTGGCAGTGGTAGTAACTAGTAGCAAGCTAATGACAACAAGCTGTGGCTTGTGGGGTTTCAGTATAAGCTTTCCCTTGTTTGTCCTTTACACACCTTTGAATCATCGCGCACACGTGTGTGTGTGTTCATGTCGGGTGATTCACTCATTTATGGACAAGGCGAGTTGAGTGTCGCTGAGAGCCGCGTGGAGTGTGCGCTAAGAGACGGAAACTTAAATTGGAAAGCAGACAAAGGGTCACTGCTTCTTGGTTTTGAGCGAGAAACCAAGAGTGGCCGCGAGTGTGTGTGTGTGCGTGCGTGCGCACGCCGCCGCTTCTCGTTTCCACCGATGGCCCCGCGGTCACACAAGAGTCACGTGTTTTGTTGTGTGTAAATGGAGGGTATCATAAAAGGACTGCGAGCAGAACTTGGCCCATAAACGCCGACACAGTTTGAGAGCTCGCTGTTACCGTCACTGCAGCTCAGCAACCTTTCCCTCATGAAATACTGGGCACCAAACTGTTGCTGGCGTCCAGCTGTGGTTATTTACTATACTACAGGGGTCACTGGAGACTTTATATTACTGCCCCGAGGCCTTTCAAACTCTCCGGGATGATATATCATCAGAGGGGAAAAAAAAAAAAAGATCCACACCGCTCTCTGTGCTCAACGCTGTAAAGATGGCACGGCGGCCATAACTTTATATTTGTACACAACTGCCGTGACTTGTGATTACATAGGAGGATGTTTACTACTCTGTATGTCTTTCTTTCTCCTGTCGTCTGCCCGCTGTGGCCTTGGATAGGTTAGGGTTTTCCACACACACACACACACGCACACACACACACACACACACACACTCCATGTGTTAGAACATGTTTGTCGATATCAGAGCAAGCAGAGCAGCACATACCGTTTGGGAATTGGAAAAAATCCCTGTCAAAATCCAGGACATTAACAAACAAGGCCTGAGAGACTGAAGCCTATTGATTGTGCTCAATCCTCTGGCACCTTGTCTGTCTGCTGTGGACTCCGTCCACCACTTTTGGACTTAAGCTCTGTCTCGGCTCTTGTGCCTGGACTGTAGATCAACACGGAGGCACCGCGAGTCAAAGAACCCGATGTGCTCCATCTGTTCCGGCTGGCATTTCTGCCGCGGCCCATGTGCGGGACTGAAGAGGCCTGTTTTCACCTTGGACATGTAGTTGTAGCCAGTCGCCAGTAAGGATGACAACCTGTCCTGCGTCCCCTAATCTGTGTCCATCCGAAGAGATTTTTTGTTCATGGACTTCATCTATGCTGGTCTTCGTGCACATATTGGTAAACATTTCAAATGTTTGTTTTTTTACCCCTGTGCCACATGAAAAGTACACATAGTGTTATTTAGGCAGTAGTGGTAATAAAACACACTGCACTGGAGGTGTTCATTATTTCCTCAGTGATCCAAGGTCACTCAAGGATACATTGTCATGTCGTCTACTAAAAATACGGCATCTGTGAAAAGTTGTCACAAACGAAGAGAACTTTTTTTTATTTATTTTTTTTATTCCCACTTCAGTCGTCTCTCCGTTCTATTCCACACAGGCACAACGCAACTGTTTTGGCATTTAAATCTTATATTTTTTTGCAGCTGTTGCAGAAATTGAAGCTATTCTCAAACATAATAATATAATAATAGTAGTAGTACTAAAGAAAGAAAAGAAATGTGCAATTCTCAAGGTAATTGGATGTGCTCTCCGGGCCAGAATTGATCGTTACAGCAACTGTACGCTTTAATACACCCGCCACCTGACGTACAAGCTCAAGTGTTTGATTAGGAATTTGACCTGACAGCGTGGATCAATATATCATATGAAAATTATGCATGTTTGTTAAAAAAAAACTAAAAAACTTTTTCAATTGCACCCTTTATTGAACATTGGATGGAATCCCGAATGGATTTTAAGTCAGGTTCCGTCCCCCTTTGTTAAGCTGCGGAGCGATGCATCGGGCGCCATTTCAGATTCACTTATGAGACGTAGCTTCTGTGATGCTGCACCTATTAACTATTTAGTTGCTATGTGCGTATGCTACTGAATTGTTGAATGATGTCACCTTAACAAAAAAAAAACAAAAAAAACACAACTAATGTTCCTGCAGTTGGGTTCAAATTGTTTGGAGAAAATCAATCCGAGTGCATTGAGGGATTGTTTGCAGAAAGAAGTGGCTTGTTTTTATAAATAAAACCTCACTTCCTACGTCATGAACATATCCTGTACTTTTTTCCCCTCCAGTTCCCCAGACGTAGGAATTGTGTTGACCCTTTTGAACACTCATTTTTTTTTGTCCTGCTGTTACATCTCATCTACGTTTTCGCCATGATCGGGTGCACTCAAGCGACATTTTGCTCCTCCCTTTGAACTAATCCGTGTTCTTTTTCTTTCTCTCTCTTTTCTCCCTCACAGGTGACTCATCTCAAGCTGGTAAGTCGGCCTCGCTCTATACCTTGTGCCACCTTTCCACTTCTCTTGGTGTGTGCTCACTCTGTTACCATAGTGACTGACTGGTTGTGCGTTGAGGTTTGCATGCACACAATCAATCACCAATTCTCTCTTTTCAAACTTGAGACTGTGCTCAAGAATGAACAATGGGACTACTTTTTGAGAACTGCTAACTGCCGACTAGAGATCACTCCCTTACTCAGGCTTTTTTTATCCGTCTGCGTTCTCTTTGTTCTCTTTCTTTATTCTTTATCCAGTGCAGTTGATATTGCCCGCGACATTGCTTTTCATTTGTTCGTGTTATATATGGAGAGGGAGATTTCCAACCGTTGTCTGTGAAAAGACAAAAGCCGACGCCTCCATAATTTCGCAAGTCTCTTAAGAACTGCATTGCTTTCCAATGTAAATGCAAAATGTGTTCAAATCACATTGTACTGTGCGGTGCCAGGACTCGATGAGTTATTCCTGTGTCACTTTCAAGTTCACGAAAGGTTTCTGAAAGTGACTCATGCCGGGGATCAGAGGCAGTGAGCCTGAATTGGGAATGGATGTCATTAATCGTTAGAAAACAGAGCATTTAGGCTGCGTTTTTTTCCAATGTCCCTACAGAGGCTATAAGAATGTGCATGTGTGTGAATGTGTCTTTTTTTTCCCCCACACAAGCTATAGACAATCTGGTGATTGGTGGACTGAATTTACAAAATGTTGAATTATGTCACAGTTCGAAGTTCGCTTGGCTCGTTTTTTTTTGTTTTTTTTATATGAACAAAAACAAAAGACAAATGAATTATCGCATCTCCCGAAACATGAGATATAAAATCCATCATAACTTTAACTCAACGACACATAAGACGGCGAAAATGAACACATGAGGCGTGACCTATGAACACATGCACACCCCAGGATGTCCATATAAGGAGTTGGGTCTTATTCACATGGCTATTTACCAAGGGTGCACCTACGGCACCGATCTGTGCCGTGTGAGCTCTAAGGGTTAGAGCAGGGGTGTCACACTCAAATGACCTGGGGGCCAATGAGCATCTAGTCTGGTCAAGCGGGGGCCGACATAGAGGGACAACTATTTATAGCCGGTGGGCAATATAAGATATTAATTATGATATTAGACATAATTGCAAAGTTTTGATATAAAATGGTTCACAATAAAAACATATTTATGATGCACAAAAATGGAGAATTAAATAGAAAATTTAGCAAATAATGACAAGGGTAATTGTGATAAAAACAGCTTAAATATATGTAATTTCATGTTGAGTGTAATACATTTAATAAAGCAATGATTACAACCGAATGTCTTATTACTATTATAAAAATATTGCTTCTTATATTCTGTCTCTATTCCATCACCTCGCACAGTGGTGGGCGGGCCGCATGTAATCGATTGGAGGGCCACATGTGGCCCCTGGGCCACCGGTTTGACACATGTAGGTTAGAGGATTTGAGGAGTGATGTGCATGCAGTTATAAATTCAACGTGGATATTGATGTCACTATCACTGTATCTGGTGCATGATTGTGTGCCTCGCCGAGGTACTACGTTCCCCCCGCGTTGCAGTTCATTTTAAAACCACTTCCCCATTAACACTGTATAATAGGCAAATTCTATTTCATCCTCCATGTTGTTGTGTACAAGGCCTAATGTGCTGTGGACCATTAAGTCATTTATTAAAACACAGACAGAGGCTCTGTCTGTAAATATGCTGACATGTCACAGTGCGGTGGCTTTCTATCAGCATCTCGTTTTGAATCATTAGGGGCGGAAGACGCGAGCGAGGGCTTCCGTTCGGATAGAGGGAGAGCCGAGATGGACAGACTAATGGGACGTAGCGGCACCTCACCCAAACAGTGAGCGAGAATGAGATGGGTAAAGTTTAGAACTTTGCGGCAGCCGACTCCCGCTTTAGTGATGTGTCAGTGTTATCGCTCGCCTTCTAATAATTGGCTTTGTCTCGCTGCAGTGCCCACTGTGCATTATGAAACGTGCGGCGGTAATCTACGGCACAGCAGAAATGTGTAGCATGTAATGAGAAAAACATGCCACACAGTCGCAAATAAAGAGGTTTTCAATCAGTCCAATGGCGGCGAGTTATTTGCAGCGGCGTCTCAGCCATGTCTTTAGTTCTTTATCTGTGAAATCGCTTTTTGTTTTGTTTTTTCCAGTGAATGATGACAGTATGATGTGCACTGAATGCTAATGTGGTCATTTAGCTGCTTGGACACTGGGTGGACTTGGGGGCTTGGTTTGGGACATGTTTGACCTTGGGCTGCAGAGTACAGTAGTGACAAACAAACACCCATGACTGCTACAATAATCCTAATCCAGAAAGGAGAAGGACTAAAAAAAGATGTGAATTCAATTTTGATCTGGGCTGTCAGTGCAAATTGAGTTCCCTCTTAATTAAGACCATAGAAGTAGCAGATAATACAGTTTTACTTCCTGTAACACTCTGCAAATTCAACATTGTTGTGCTATGTGTGGGTATGTTCTTTACTCTGCCACATTATTTACTGGCATGCACTGTTCCTTTAATTATTGAGCAAAGCAGTAATTCAGCCTTTTAAACGTATCATTTTGGGTGTTGTTGTTGTTGTTGCTGCTTGCTTCAAATACAACGATGAACACTCTTATTAGATTATTACTTGTCTCTGTAATTGTCATCTCATTCTTGACGGCGTGACAAGTCCGTAATAGCCGGTGATTGTGGCATTATTGTCCCGTCACTTTTATTGGTCTTAATACATAATGCACCGGCTCATCTTTGTGTGGTGACAATTTGATAAGTCGTTTGGATTACTGCCACATTGCACTGGGGTAGTGTGTGCACACTCATGCACACGCACACACATCCTTCCCTGCAGGCTTTGTCACATCCACCTCCATACCAGTTAGAGTTTGACAATTGCTGGAAGTTAATGTTGCTCTTCAACCAAATATTCTATTTCCCTTTTTTTTTTTTACTGGCAGGCATACCGTAAATCAGGTAGTGGCAGAGATAATTGGTTTGCCTTAGATGTAAAGGTGGACTACACGGAGTTGATCCTTATCCTACTTTTGGATTCTGTCCTGATTTAAAAAAAAAGAAAAAAAAGAAAAAGGCATTACCAGAGGCAGCAGCGTACTTTCGTATGCATCTCTTTCAAGCCTTGTACTTCTCAGATGATTAGCATCTCGTTTTCCCTTTTTTTTTTTTTGTCTCCCGCTCTCCCTCTCTCTCTCTCCCTCCCTCCCTCCCTCCCCTGGCTGTCGGAGTCAGACTACAGCCATCAGAATCCTCTCCAAGCAGATGCTGCGAATGGATTCGCCTGCTCGCCACACGTGCACAGTCAACCACACATCTACATTTTGGATGAGAAAATTAGGAATCCCAGCTCTTTGTTGGAGTGCAGGTGGAGTGACACTCAGGAGAACATGTTCATGCAGTCATTCAGGCTATAATTACAAAGCCCTTCAAAAATGGTCAATGCCCAAATAATCTATTTCAATTTACTTTTATGTTGTATAATTGCCTAGTCTATTTTTTTTTAGTGCCTATTTGGTTTTCCTAATTTTCTTGCTAATTGTTGAAGATGTGCCTAACCCTATCCAGAGGTGGAAGGAGTGCTGAAATATTCCACTCAAATAAAGGTACCTCTATTTTGATAAGATTTGACTTAAGTACTAGTAAAAGTACTGGTCTAAAAATGTGCTGAAGTTTAGGTAAAAATGTACTAAAAGTTACTGTGTTACTTTTTTAACAAGGTTGGGGTTCTTGATTGTGTCGTGGGGACAAGGGAACACAAATCTCACATGAATAGTTTTTAAGTAAATTCAAACCTTTACAAATAAAAATATGTAAGCACATAATGTGTCAAAGGTCACAAATGCTTCGACGTTCTCACTCACTCAAGGCCAATTCACCTGTCCTCACCGTTCACCTGTCCTCATCGTTCACGTGTCCTCATCGTCCACTGCCAAAGTTTCTGAGGTGTAAATTTAATCATTCTTTTTAAAATTCAGGCCAACGTTTTTTTCTTTTTTACTCTCGTGATGGATGTGATTTAAAAACATCCAAAACAATCATACTTAATTAAAAGTAAGTAAAAAAAACTACTCAATTACACGGTAGTGTAAGTAAATGTAGTTATCATTACTTTTTTCACCTCTGGTCGGGTCAGACAGGAATCGTGTTTGTTGTAAGTCATTCTGCAGTTGCTTTTACTTTTATCTTTAAGGTTATCGTCCTGCTGAATCACCTGGCGTTTACTCTCCCTGTTCCTCTGCTGTGTTATCCTAAGATACCTCCATACATAACATACATCAGATGATCTTATTCCTTAGAGATTCTTTCCTCGTCTGGTGTTAACCATTACAGCCGCAGAAGTGTTTCAACAAAAACCAAAAAAAAAGGGACCAATGTAACAACCAAGACTGTGGTCACATTTACATCCTGTAATGAGATAGCTACCTGAGATAATTGCTATCAAGGCGTCCAACTCTCATCCCCTCTTACAGGGAACCAGTTTAACTCACTGCAATTAAACAGACACTCATTTGCTCCATTTGAGGCGCCATTTATGTCATTTTATGCTTCGCTGTGTCTTAACACAGGGGTGGTTTGGATTGGAACTTGAAGCAGCAAATGTGAAAAGCCCCATCGCTATATAGATTTATCAAGTGGAAAATGATGGGCAGACGTGGTTAAGTAATATTATTTTAACCCCCCTCAGCCTTATTGGCATCTATTACTTCATTCAAACTTGCCCTGCTTTCTTTAGGTATACTTGAAAGCACTGTAGATTATAGCAGATTATAATCTGTATTTGCGCCTTATCAAAATGTCCCTCTTGTGTTATACATTTCAACCCGCAACATGTCCATCTGGATTTTTTTTTTTTTGCTTATTGTAACCATAAAAGGACCAGAAAATGTCTTGTGAGAATGTGCTTTTGCCCATTTTTCTAGAATAACTTTAACTATTTGGCAGTTAATTACAATTTAGTGCATGTTAAAATAGTGTATTAACAATTTAAAATGAAGGAAAAACAAAAAGTTTTATTTAAAATAACATTCATTTGAGTTTTTGTGTCAATGTCCAAAAACAGACTAAAAACAACAGCGCGAGTGAAATGACCGTAATAACCACACGATGGCCTTGATTTGCAACTTCTCAGCTTTCAGAAACCACTGAGGTTTTCCCATAGCACAAACCATCGCTTAATTGCTTAATGCAAATTGCGTTTGCGCAAACGTGTTGTCTGCGATACACTCGGTGTTAAAGGGTTAAAACACCATCTCTTTAAATTCCCAAGCGGCTTGGACAATAGGTTCAATATTCAGGCCCAAAACAAGACGGCTGTGATGCAGAAAACAATAAAAGTTTGACCCTTTCGCTTCGTATTTGAAGCCAAAAATGTCAGGCTGCACATGCAGCGTGACTGTGGCGCGGGCCAAGAACGGCGCGATTAATACTAATGATGATAAATGTGAACGTGTTGGTGTCGCTGACAGAGATTCTGTAACTGGTGTTGATATTCTTCCACTTGTAACAGACCGAAACCCCCCCAGAAATGGCAGCCAGTCACACCTGCTCGCTGTTGTGTTTCACTCTGAACATCCTCAAACAAATGAATTCAACTAATACCTCAAAACAAAATATGCTCTTATGGATGATGATGTGTATAATCATCAAGCTCAGGGTATCCAGCTGTGTAAGTGTGAGGCTCCGCATTAGGAAAAAAAGATGGAGAACAGTTAGATCCACACTGGCGCCAGCATTTGAAGATTAACCGTGTCCATTTCCATTAGCCTCAGAGTAATTGGTACGACAGCACTGAGCAGTCCAAAGCTCTAATCTCCCAATCAAACAGAAGTTGCACGGCCCGTCGACGCTCACATTTGATTTCCTTCACTCAAATAATATGTGACTTAATCTTTTTTACTTATTGACAAAGTATCTTCTAATTATCATGAATCCGATTCACCGCCTTTGAGGTTTTCAATCATTTCCGAGCAATAAGAGAGAGTAAGTCAGTCAGGATGCAGATTTCAAGTGATGATGTTTCCCAGAAAGTCTGGCGATGTAACAACGAGTGACGTACTCTCCACTGTAGGCTCTTTGCAAATTAACGGAAATGCGAATAAACAAATAAAAGTGAATAAATGATCAAGACCGGGGGGGAAATGCTGATACTGAATACTGAATTAACAGATACGTCCAACACTGAAGAAGAGCTAAAACGTTACAGTTCCACCGCTTCAGGCCATGTCGAGGTAAAACTCAAAATGACTGGATACAGGTACAAAATGTGGCGTCTGGAAAGTGACAGTGAGGTTAGACGTCTGGGCTTTTATTAACTACACATTTTTGTTGTCTCCTCTTGAAAGACACAAGGCAGAGACAGTGTAAACATCAACTAAAAGAAAGAAAGAAAGTCTATATGTTGTCCTTCCATCTTCACCTAACCTTGTAGCTTTTTCAATATTTTACCTAATATATAAAACAAATATATTATTGCCGTTCATATTTCCTCGCCGCCGACTGATTTACACAACGTCCCCCTGGCTTCTCCTACAGAGCTCGAGACTCATTTAAATGCTCGTCAGGGTCGTCACAAATCTATTACATCGATTTGACTCCATGAGTGGCTAGACAAAGATCTACTATGTGGGGGGGGGGGTAATGTAGCTGTGATATGGGAACAGCAGGCGTGTTTGCTGAGTATAGAACCAGACCACTGCTGTAGATGAGCCTTGCTGCCCCGTAGCTTCCACAGCTTTGAGGGAGCGTCCATTAAAAGTCACAGCTTATTACCAACAGCTGGTGCTGGGTGCTGCCCAGGGACACTCACATACATTATCACAGGCCATCACACACATACACATCAGTGCCGCTGTACTCGTATGAATTTAACTGACTACATCCGTTCCTTAATTTGATTACATAGTGTATAAGTGACCAGCACACAGTGGAAGGAAAGCATTCCCCATAATGAGGAAAATGTCTCATATGTTGTTATTTCCATTAGTTATTTTTTTTGATTTTAATGGTTTAAGTGTTAGTGCGAGTTTGCGGATGACCGTAATGTGTCGGGCTGTCATGGAGAGATGGAGAGAGGTGACGGACTGTTGGGGCGCAAGGTTTCATTTAAAGAAGCGGAGCGACGGAACCGCCGATAAATCAAAAGCTACCCGCGGTGTCACGGCACAGTTTGTCGTCAATGACTGGACGTTGCGATCCTTTGCCTTTGACTGTCAAAAAAAAAAAAATGCGTGACTATAATTGCGCGCCCTGGAAAGTAAGAGGCAAACTAACCACTGTAGGCACTGATAGTGCCCGTAATATGCTGGCAGCTGCCCGGCGACTTCTATTTGGACACCTACGATGCATGCTTTCGCTCTCTCTCTCTCAGTCATCCATGTTGAGCCTTTTTTTTAAGATGACCTGGTTGGCACTTGTATAGGCCGGAGTCTCTTTGAAACCACATAGTTGTGTGTTTCAAAAGAAAGAGACAATGTCTAATTACTCATTCATTCAGTCATAAGAGGAAAAGCAAGACTTTTAATTGCGATTAATCTAGATCTAGATCTAGAATGAATTTCAAAATGTGAGATTAATTAGTTAGTTAGTTTTTTAATCTATTGGCAGCCCTGGTAATGTGATAAAGTCGTACGTGGGAACACAGGTTTTGTTCAGTTGTCTTCGCTATGCAAAGAAAACAAACTTGTATTAGTCATCGGTCATACCAAGTCAATGGCCAGCCAAGCAGTAACAGTTACTTTTCCACTCAAATGAATGATTCTCTCGTACACACACACACACACACACACACACACGCGCGCTCTGAGATATCAACACTTCCCTGTGTTGCCTCAGGGCCGTTGACAGTGTGACTGTGGGTTTGAGGGGATGACGGTAGACAGAGTTCGCAGCAAACTATCCACTGCAGCAGACGCTCAGAGAGTGTGTGCACACAGCGTCTGAACTCTGCACAGCAGCACTGTGCAAAGATAAGTGTGTCTGAGACCGGAGCGAGATTATGATCGTCTGTTGTTCAGCTTCACAGTTTGTTGGTTTGTTGTAGCTCTGCAATATATTGACAGGAGGCTGATGTGCTTTGAGACTGGGTTTGCTTTAATGGAGGTTTGGTCTGACACCTTGTCTCATATTGTTGATTAATTATTGTTAATATGATTGTTGATAGACACCAGAAATGAACTAACACATCATTTCAATTCCCCATAATATAAGACACAAATACTGACCCACTCTTTATGCTGCATATTATTATAATGATCCATATTTTTCTTTTCCTTTTTGTTTGATAAGATGTATCTAGACATAGGAAAGCTAACTTTTGAGGTGTGTGTGCTCAGGTAACACACAACCTCATTAAAAACTAATGTTATATATTAGGTACAATCAATTATATTTTCATTTCTGACATTTTTTGACCACATTTTGCCTCAACTCAGTGTTTTGTTGTGAATGTGTGCGTGTGTGTTTTGTGTCAACATTTTACAGAGTAGTGCAGTGATGCAGATCGTTCATACATCACGATGACAGACATTGAGCTTCCAGCGGATTTGCTTTATAAACACTCTTCCTGTTTCTCTATCTCGCACACAACCTGAGCTGTAAGGCTGGTATTAAATTATACGTTGCCACAGCAGAGATATAATCAGATCTCTGTTAATGTAGAAAAACAATCTGATTATGTGCTTTTTCTACTGCACAGGCAAAAGATTACTTCTGTCACCGAAAGGGAAAAAGTGACAGGCCGGTAGAAAGGCTGTGGTATGGACAAAAACATTGGATTTTGCCCCTTTGGGATTAAAAGCATTAGATTAATACGAAGACAGAGATCAATGGACTTTGGAACATTGATAAAAACTGTCCGCACACGACTCAAAATAAGTCAAAACACTTCCTTTGTTATGAGTTAAATGTTTACAATAGTTTTATTTCAACCTCTGCATATTTTCTTTTGGCTTCATGTGTAATTAACAGCTGTCTTTGAAGGCAGAAAAAAGAAAATAAATCACACAATTTTCATCCCATCAGCCTGTGTGAGGCCCCAGGGCCCGAGCATCCCTGCATGCTGTAGCCACAGTGTATCTGTTAGAGATAACTGCTCTATGGTTCCCAGGCCACGGGCACCAACAGCAGCAGCAGCCCACAGCCGGGCCTGATCAATAGGCATCGCGATAGGAGGGATGGAGCCCATGAATCAACCTGTCTGGATATGACTCGACTCACACACACACACACACACACACAGCAGGACACGTACAGTAGTAGCCTCGGAGCGAGCTAAAGCATGCACATAAACAAGTGATTCTAGTCAGAGACAGGAGATACTTGAGGACGCACATTATGCAAAGGTAATGCATTTGTTTCCCGATTCAAATCCTAATGATCTCAATTCAAATATTTATGCTCAAATACTATTACAATAATGAAAAATCAAATAAAATGGGTAAAAAAAATCATTCAGTTTTTTTCTTTAAACCATCAATAACAGTGGTTTAGGGCTTGTCCGAGTATTTTAAAGTACTGTAAGTTCAAGTATGCTAGAGCTTCGACTGAATTTAGTGTCCCAACAGTACAAACAACTTCAGCGCTTACATGCTTTGTATCTTCTAATAAAATAGTAAATTAAAAGTAGCAAAACAAAACACGCCAGATAAATAAATAAATAAATACAATCTTTTATCGTAGTTGTATAAATTTCACTCGGGGATTTTACTGTGGTAAAGCCATATGAGGCAACACTAAGTGGCAATGAAAGTGGGTTGATGTAAATAGGCAATAGCTCATAGATTTGTGACTGTGGTTATTATCACGGTTTCCATAAATGCTGTAGCTTATACTGCTCTCCTCTTTGTGGGCAAGCGGTTGTTAAAATGCACGTTGTACTTTTGCGTTTTTACCCTGATACTGTGCAGCTCATTTCAGTTCCCTAATGAGAAAACACTGTGTGTTTCTTCTTTTTTTTTTTTAAAGACAACAAATGTGTGTTCCACTAGTGCAGCTGCCAGGTGTATATTATATCGCTTTTAATGAAACGGCAAAAAAAAAACACAGCTCCACAGTTCTAAGTACAGGGCCAGGAGCTTAGTTTTATGGTGAACAAGTAAAGAGATAACCATGGGTGGTGCATGATTTTTCCATCATTTTATGATTTTGATATCCTTTTATACATATTATACATAACATCCCTACATATATCTTCATTCTAAGTACATTGAAAGTGATGTACCAGCCTTTTGGGAGACAACAGGGCTGTATTTAATTTATAATTGTATATTTTGGGCAGCATAAAAATGGTTGCTCCACCAAGAAAATAATGTATAGCATGTTTCCACCGTGACGAGAGTTTGGTTCGGTATGGGCACACTTGGTCCGGGGCTTGAAACTGCAAAACTAATTCCACACTTGTTTAGACCCACCCCTAGGCGGGCGGGACCTCATTCCCAGAATGTAAACAGTGTCCGCCATCTTTGCTAACAGTTATGCTAACAGGAAGTGTCACTGGCGGGCAAAAATACTACCAAGCTAACTGCAAATCCCACAATAACTGACCTCTAAAGTTAAATTTTTTCATACCCTTCTCTTGGGGTACGGTGCAGGTAGAGCTAGACACACAACAGTCAGAAAAGTGTGTTTTCTCGGTGTTTCTTCAACGCCCGCACGGTTGAGACAAATAGCCACAAACTGAGCCGAAAAGAAACAAGCTGCTCCACTGTGTTGTTGGTACAACGTCACGCTATGTATCTCAATGACACAGCGCACACGCCACCCGTGAAGTAAAGATACTGTTCTCAGGTTCCAAACTGTACATACACTGTACCATGATGGAAACACACCAATATAGCTTCTAGCATTTTCATCTCCTATTCCCTTTCATAGACTAGTGCTCTCACACATTGATGGGTTGCTCTTGTATAGTGGCAGATTTGCCAGGTAGTAAGAGAGTGACCACTTCTCTACAGAGGAGTCTTTTGGCTGCCTCTTGAAAGTCAAAGATTGGGAATCATCAGTAACCTCACCAAAAGACCAAATGTGTTTGGTGCTCAGACGTGCGTACAAGTATTCATTATTTGAACAACACGGATGCTTGGCAGGAAAATTACAAATGATGTGTGGAAATGACTGTGTTGGCCTGAAACTAGCAGACTTGGAGTGAAGAGTAGAATTAGTCTCCAAAGCCATGCATTCCATTTTTCTTTTTCTTTTCATTTTTTTTTTCCCATCGGTTCAAATTACTGCTTCAGCAAACACAGAGCACATTTACATGCAGGGAAGAAACACACTCACCAAGAGAAATTAATTTGAGGATTGAACAAATGTTAACATTCACCCGTCATGTACCCAGCGTTTACACGCAATCATTTCTCTCCTTTGATACTTTCAAACTTATTTGTCATTATTACGTCTTGACTTTTTTCTTTTTTTTAATGTTGTTACCAGGTGACTGCATGCAACGCAGTGATTCAGCAAAGCTATGGTCGCCGTTTCTGTGAAAGACGGAGCACTGCAGGCAGTCTAATCTCTTGTTATAAGGACTGATGTGAAAGCAGGGCAATGTATTTCAAGTGGATTATGTACCGCTTTGGTTTACTTCACTGTGGAAAATAGTCTTTATAAATGCGTCATGTTTTGCCACAATAATGCGGACAAAAGACAGAAATACTGTAAGTATGAGTGCCGGCCATCCATCCTTGAAAAAAGGGTATCGGGAAGGCAGGTGGTTTAATCATTTGCCCCAGACCATGCTCTAGTCTCATTGCCAGTTTGTTGTCATGGAGATCTTCAGGCACAACATCCTTCAACTCTTCCTCCACCGCCGTGTGGCATTGGTGCAGTAGGGTAGTGATGTGCAATCAAGCGAAACTTGAGTTTCAATTACGATTATGGGCCCCAAACGATTACAGAACGGGGGGGACTTTTATTCTGAAAATAACAGCAAGACAATAGAACACAGGCATTCAGTGCAATCCCTGGGTTAAACACGTTACGTACAATCATTTATAGTTATTTTTAAAGTACATTTTGTGTTTTCACCCACTTTTCTTTGATCAATTCCATTTGTTTCAAGTTCAAGTCAATGAGCAATCGTTAAAAACAAATAATCCTGATTTCAATTTTGACCCATAATCAAGCAGCCCTAGCGTGTAGTGAGTGTAGTGTCTACCTTTCAGGGTCGTTGTCTAAGGCCAAAGTGCTCGGTGTAATTAAATCAATGATTGAGTATTAAATATTATCGATAAAATAGATTAAGGTTAAATTCACAGCACAATGTTGTAAAAGCCACGACAAGCACTGTTAGTAAACATTGCGTGATATCATGAACACTCCCAAATTGTTGTGTATGTCTTAAGTGCAGTGCAAGGTGAAGTCTGCATTTCACTCTGCAGCAGAGATGACTGAGGTTATTTTACTCAATTGTGTGTGTCTGCGTGTGTGTGTGTGTGTGTGAGAGAGATTGATTGATGTGTAAAAGAAGGCGTGACGCTGTGAAACGACAGGCCAATTAAATGCATTCTGTTCCAGCGGACAGATGACATCATAAAAAGTTCATCATCCTGCCAGCGCCCGCTTGATGCCTCCATACACAGTCGCGCAGAAGAAATTGCCCACATTACAGCGGCCCTGGCGGGCTTTTAGTTTCTGTAGAGTGACGTTTTGCACGCTACGCTAAAAATATGTTCTCGACAGAAACAGTCGTCGTCATTCACCTGACTGCTGTCTGCGCGTCTGCCTTTGTAGTGGAAGTGCAATATTCCTCGCAGCACAACGTTGTCAGTCGACAATGGAGAAACGATCAGATGCAATGCTTGTTATATACTTCTGCTCTTCTTTTTTTTCTGCAATCTAAGTTAAATATACTGTATTTAGTCTCCACATATAGGCTGCAAAAACATCGTGACAGATGGTTTACATGGAGCATCTCAACCCTTATCCAAGAAGGCGACATCAGGGGCAGTGCAGCCGTGTGAGAGATTGAATTCTCGCGTGCAGTGTTTCACCAGCTCTGTCTTCCTTTCCCCGTTCAAAATATGAAACGTGTTACCTGAGAGGTGATTTATTTAGACAGGACTGCTTTGCAACACTTCTCCTCTTTTCAACTTCATTGTGTCCCTCATCCGCTCGTTCAAGGCTACTCTCGCGCTCTCTCTGAGGACACTGTTCAGTCGCCAACACTTGCCACCAAAGAAATGTGGCTTAACTTTAGTTCACAAATGTTTTTATTATTATTTTTTTTTGTATCAAGGACCTTAGCACAGTTCGTGTTACCACCCGTGCAATCTGCCCTGCAGGTTTTCTCACATTTTGATGCCGTTTACAGTGATTTTGCGAGCAATTTCACCATGCCACATGTTCAAGTTTTTCTTTTCTTTTCTTTTTTTTAGTGTGAGGTAAAACATGCTAATGTTTACACTTTCCCAAGCACACATATTAAAGGTGTTAAAACGCACTCACTGTCACCTTGTCTGCTATTTAATGCTATTTCTACCTTTAAAGAAAGTGGAAACACACACACACTCAGAGACTATGTACATATAGAAAACATTATTTACCTTTAGCCACATGGGAGACTGAGCCATATGGAGTGCTAATTAAAGTAAAATGTATGTGTTTTTTTACCGCTGCAAAACGTGCTTTACAGTCGGCGATAAAGGAAACCAGCTAATTTTGAGATGTGAAGGATGCACACCGACGTATAATCCATACCGTACAGTATATTCAAGGTAGAGCCGCAATGGCTTATTTATTTCCATCTGTGGCAGTGCGTGCCAGCAGAACTGCCGGTGTGTATTTATGTGTCGCGCAAATGTGTGAAACGAGTCCGCGCGCGCGTGAATGATACCACAGTTTTGGCCATGAATCCGCTCCCCGCGCCCAGAGCACTCAGCGGCTTGAATTAAAGTGGATTTAAGGGAGGTGGCAGTCGGAGGAGACCGAGGGTTTATGCTCAGATTGCTGTGCCCACCACTCATAATGAGACGCATTACGGAGCCGATGTTGTAAGATTAGGGTGACTTAAGAGACATGAGCAGCCTTACAGATTAGAAGGGGGTGAGTGCAATGGACAGAGGAGAGTGGAGGAGAAAGGGGAGTAAATAAAATATGGGGTTAGTGATTGAACGCAGAGTTTTGGAGAAAGACAAAAAAAGGAGCACAGATGGGCCAGTGGAGGAAGGAGGCACATAAAAGCAGACGAGAGACCCAAATAACAGGAAATATCTGTGTTATTGTCAGCATGTGAGAGCACTCACTCTCAGTTTCTCAGTTATTAAAGCACTGACAGCTCCATTTTGCTCTGGCCTCATCACCAATTGGACTGGACTTCAAAACCGACCAGGATGTCATATAGAGCGCTGACTATGGAGAAACATGATGCATCATCCCAGCTCCCCACTTGTTTGATTTAATTGTGCCGTAAAGCTTGATTTCCCAGTCATGTCGAGGTTTATGATATGCACTCGGGTTTGTACGGCGACCAGCTGCTCCGCAAAATATGAGATACAGTACAAAAAAATCGGACTCAAGTGACAGCGCTCTAAAGCGTCGATTTCCTTCTGCTGCGTTAGTTAGAGTGGCTACACAAAGTATTTTTAAAACAGTCCTTGTATTTTGCGTGATGTATCATATGGAACTCATAAACTGGAAAGCGCAGCACTTGGGTGCCGTTTCTGCCTTTGCTCTGGCGCCGTGTTTTCACCTCACTTATTCCAATAAACTGCACAGTTCATGAAGACGGTAGCAGCTGACTGCTTTTGTGCATTGTGTCCTTTTAGAATGAATTTCCTTCCAAGGACGCCGCGCCGTCCAAACGGAAACCTTTGATAAATGCCTGAGGGTGTAACCAAGGACTGCTCTGATTCACCGCGGGCGTCTGTGACAAACAGTCTTTACGGTGGAACGCGGTTTAATGGGCAAAAGAGTGGACGCCCTTCTCTACAACTTACACAACATCTTCATCATTGCAGGACTGTGGGGGTCTGCGTTATGCGATTGCCGGCGTGTGTGGGTCTTATGGGTACGCGGATGGTGCCGAGATTGTTGCATTTGCACCTATATTGCCTGACACACCGCTGCTCCCACGTGTCCACAGAGCAATTCAGCGTCTCTACTTTGTGTACAATTTGCATGAATTTCACTTTATTGAAGTGCAGGGGAAAAAACATCTTCGCTGAAATTTATTGGACGCTGTGACGGCAATATTTCCCTGACAACATGAATCATTCGCTTTAAGATATTTCCACATAGTGTAACCGTTTGCATATATTAACAAGGTGGGGGATTTCTAATACCTTTTTGCAGTGGCAGCTAACTTTTAATTATTATTACTTCCAATTTTTTGATATTTCTGCTTCAGTTCATCAGATAATATCGCAATGCAGAATCAATGAATTTAATGTATTGTATACTAAGAGCTGTGTGTGTGGTTAGTTTACACTCTTTCATTTAAATGGGGTGGATTAAAAATAATAGGGAAATTAGGGGGTATTTAATGCAAGACTGCTGTAATGAAGTACATTAGTTTTAGCTAGTTATTTCTGATTAGGTCACAAGTGTGTCTATACACATGCTACAACTTTCCTGGCAGACCAAAACACAATTAAATTGCACTCTCAGGTTATTAAATATGATGCATATGAGATCAACATTGATATTACAATTCATAACAATGCTAATAATGAACGACATCACATGGGAAATGATATATTGTGGCAGTAACTTTGCTTGGAAGCGTGTTTGAAACGTCCCTGCGCCGTTATTTAAGAATAGTTGAAATATGAGACCTTGTCGTTCCAATATTTCAAGTTGGAGATTCTGGTGGAGCACAGCGATTAAAGTTGTATACAGTGTTCCCTCTCATTTGTCTTTCCGGTAAAACGTTGAGGCTCAGTAGACACCATTAGTGTCAGCTAGCATTACCACTGAAGCTAATCAGGCTACATTGAGCTGTATTTGACAGTTAGCTGCTCCCTGCAGTGACAGGCAGCGGTTGCATTATTCACCAGGGCCAACATGCTGCCGCGGCAACAAGTCAGTTAGCTTTAAGTTCTGTATATCGTTCTATCTTCCTCCCTGGCGTCACGTGAAAGTAAGGTACAGATAAGATGCCGAAATTGAAATACTGTGCACTCTGCTGGCGACTGGAGACATTTAAAATACATTTTTTAGCAGCGGTGGGACGCAATGAGCTACATTGTGTTGTCACGGAATTGTCACCATGTCTTTGAAATACTTCATCAAGTGTCCTTATTGTCCTAAACGTAGTCCAAAAACTTGTCCAGTATGAAGTTTCATAGGTTTAATATAAATCATGTTATATTTGATGTGGAGTTACATAATGCTACACCTTATGATAAATGCGGCTGATGCATGTGTTTACCAGCTGTTTCTTTTCCATTACTATGTGAAAATGTACAGTACATGCAGAGGCTATAGGAAATTGGAAATATTCTGCAGAATTATTGCTACTTTACATCACTACTAAAAATTAGACATAAATGTAATCATAATTCAACAACACATAAGGCTGAGCACTAAGGGTTAAAATGTAAAAAAAAGAAAACAGTTTCTATTGTCAAGTATTGCACCAGCAATTACTGTCAGTGACATCAATGCAGAAAGAAAATACAAGTATGCTTTGAACACACTTTCTAACAAAGGCACATTCAGCGTGTCATTTCTGTGTTCACACATTTTGCGAAAAACAACAAACTTAACATGAATTGATATACATAGCTTTTAGGGTGCTCAAAAACAGGCCTCCTCCTCGCTGTTCGTCTCTGCCTCGCGTGGCGACGTTTCCCTTTTTTTTTTCCTCTCGATGTAATCACCATTCTAAACAGGTCGTAATCAGCCATGCTGGGGACAGACTAAATCAGAAGCCTCTGCTCTGATTAGGAACAACAGTTAGTCGGCCTCCCAGCTGATGGCATACATTTATTAAAATTATTATTATCTTTTTTTTTTTAATTCCTTCCTCACCTTGACAGACATGTTGTATACAACGTGTACATATGCATTATATGAATGACGCAGGAAATGAGGAATTAGAAATGCAGAGAAATAAGAAGATGAAAGAAATGTGAAGGATTATAAGCAGCTGGAGTGAATCACACCTATTTCTTTGACAATTAGTGAGTACATGTAACACAACGTCAAGTTTATTTTTGTCTTTTTATTAACAACACGTTGGCAGCAATATCAAATCATAAAATAGAGGTGTCTGACGGAAAAATTCATACATTACAGGCGTCTTCTTGCTGTTTACTTCCCCCCAAAAACACTGATTTTAAATTTGCATCATTTGGTTCATGTTGACGCCTTAACTTACTTACGCCTTTAGAATAGCATTTGTGTGTGTGTGTGTGTGTGTTGTCTGAGCACGCCTTCAAGTCCTCCACATAACTGTTTTCGCCAAACACGTTTTCGAACTTTTCTTCGAGTATTGTCAACACACTGTCGAAGCCAGCGAAGTCCATTCCCTCTTTCACGGCCGGGCCACTTCAGATGGATTCTTCCATTGTTGTGCACAGAAAAGCTCCTCCGTGTCTGAGGCTGTGTTACAAACACAGCGGCTCACTCTGCGAAGACTTAATTGTGTCGGTGAGCTACAGACAGAGAGCGTCTGACAATAGGGCTCTGATTGTGGATTGGGACAAACAATGGTGGTGATTTGAGCCACTCGGCCAGTGATTGCTGCCAGAGCGGACTTTGTGACTCCATGTTCTCGTGATGACAGGGGATGGCTTTAAGACCCTCCTCATGAACCACTTCACGTTGGAGCTGCTAGTGTTTGTGCGCGAGTTAGTGGTTGTTTACATTTTCATTCTATTAGTCTCCCCTTCTTTCCTTCTCTTTTCAGAAAATGCCTTTGTTGCCTCTTAAATTTGTGTTCCATGGCAGAGCCGGAAAATACCAAGTAGTTTTCACCCCTGCTGGCTAATAGCAGACCCATGCAAATTACTGGCTGATCACACAACCTGTGTTCGAGATGGGGTATTTTTCCAGGAATAAGTGCAACTTTTAAAGTGCTCAAGCCAAAGTGAAGCTTGTAATTTATCAGCAATTTGATAAGCGACGACAACTATTCCCAACAGTACGTGTACAGTGAAGTAGTCAAAAGTTAGAAATCAAACTATTCAACTATTCAACAGTCACTGCCGTGTAAGTACAGGTTGAGTGTGGAAAGGAGGACAGGTGTGTCTATTCGCCGTGGGTTAAAATAAGCCATGACCTAGAGGTTAGCATGTGGCTATCACCCCCTACTCTACTCTACACCACATAAACCAGGTGTCACCACCTGAACACTTGACACACACTCAACACAGTGATCGATGACTGTCGGCCCCCCCTTGTCTTGACAACAATGGGTCAGCATGAATGCACACGCTCGCTCACAAATGGCGTACCAGCAGCTGCACCTTTGGCTCAATGTCACCCCCCCGTTCAGCCATTTCTCTGATCCCCACATGTTAAGATTCAGACCTTTTTCTTTTTTTTTCGTCTTAGAATCTTCGCATGCCATCTCTCTGTTGTTCTGACTCGGTTGATCTCAGCCCTAATCTGCTCACATGTGTTTGTTATTAGCCGCGTTCTCATGGTGAAAACGCGAACGCTCAGATCGTCGGGTCAAAATGCAATTAGCGCCTGAGAGGGGGAGACGGCGTGTTTGTGTGGGCATCAGTGCACTCATGCATGCTCGTGAGCAGGCGTGTGTTCAAGTTCCCGGACTAATTGGGCTTCCCTCCAAGCTTCCTCCACCTCAAAACACACAGCGGCGCCACATGACAGATGCGTCTGATGCTCGGGCCGCCCGCGCCAGTTTGACGGAGACACAGGTTATTCTTGACACAGATGCCGAGAATTCATATTCACAGCAAGTTGGCCGTTATTATTGCCACATTCACACCCAGAGGAAGAACAGAGCGGCAGTGTGGTGATTTTATTTCATTGGTTCTACTGTAGACGGAAATCAAGGAAAACTGAGTTTGGACCACAGCACCCTCAGGAGTCGTGTCATTTAATTCTCTACTCGGGAAGTCATAACACCACTATATCATCGCAAGTAAGCAGTTGTCGGCTGCTTTATTAATGTTTAAAGTCACATTTAAGCTTTAATATACTGTTTTTGAGCTTGAACTGAGTTGAGCATAACATGAAAGCAGTGTCATTTTTTTGTCTTTCTTTCAGTAACGCTGAAGTTTACTGGCTGAGACGTGAAAATAGTGCAGTGAAAAGCTATGAAGCTATGAAGTTTTTTTGATAGAAAAACATACTGGCCTTTAAAGGGTTAAAATCCCCAAAAATAAAATTCATATTTGATATGTATATTTCGGGCTGAAGTGGTTTCAAAAGATTGACTCATTTAAAGTGGAAAAAAAAAAAACATTAATATATAATATTTTGACAGAAGTTTTTGGGAAGGTGACATTTTGTGCCGCTAGGAACAAATTAGTCAGGATATTCTTAGGTGTGAATTTTAATATACTGCTTTTGAACTTGAACAGTGCCATTTTTTTGCTTTTCTTCAAGTACAGTTGAAGTTTACTGGCGTAAAAGACTTTAAAATAATGCAGTGAAAAGCTATGAAGAAAGTGCTTCGTTCATATAGCAATCACTGTTCTGTCGGCAGTGGTTCCTTTCGTTCACAGGAGAATGGGCAGTGCCTAGAGATTACTTTTCTATTTGCTACAAATGTTTGATTAAAAAAAAAAAAAAAGCTTAAAAAACAACAACCTACACATTCAATTCATCAAGAATGATATGTGATAGGTGCAATATGGTTTGGGGTTAAGTGTATAATAAAATTGCAGGTAAAGAAACCTGTGTGTGTGGGTGGGTGGATGTGTGGATTGAAAAGAGAGAAGTGGTTTTGAGGTGGAAGGATTTTGTGGAGGAGGGTTTGGACAGCGGAGGGTGACGTGGCCTTCTCTTCTTGGCTGGGTTGAAGAGCAGATGTGAGGGGCAGTGAAGAGCCGGTGGTGGGCAGGAGAGCGCCGTACTCGTCCGAGTGATTCCATTAACGTCACGTATTAGAGAAGGGCAAATGCTGTTAGTGGGTTATGGACATGGCGACATATTACTTCTGACAGAGACGTTTTAAAAGCTTCGATTGCCAAGAAGCCTTTCTGCATCTGATAGGACCAGGGTTGTAATGCTGATTTGATGAATGTGTATTTATTGTGGTGTTCATCGTCACTCATGTTCAGTTTAATTAAGCTTAACAGCATCTTTGGTGTCTGTTAAAGGGACCTTCATGATCATTATATCCTAAAACACACTTGATTTTGGCATTACAACTACCAAGCAGGGTCATTTTGACCGTTTTTATTTTTTTTATAAACATTTTATGGTGATAACTTTGTTGAAATTCAACATATTGAAACCATGGGACCCTGACTTTTTCAAGATGCCCCTTTAGTGCATTTTGTTGATGATATAACATTGAATAATATCAAAATAAAACAAAGGACCCTTACATGGTAAACAACCATCATTTAGTGTGTGTTTGGGTTGTTTTTACCCTGAGGTTAGTTCACTTTCATATTCAAGCAGACTGTTCTTGTAGTTCTGGTATGGACAACCTTCATAAATGTTTATAAAAGGCTGCCATACACATATTCAAATTCATCAATGGACTCATGTTTTAAGAAACAATGAGCTCCTTCTTTGTTTATGTATTTAGAAATTGTAACAGCTGCTCCGATTCTTGTTGGTCAATGAATAATACATTTCCTCACTTGTTTGTTTCCTCATGTTTACTACCACCTATATCCACCTATTTGTTTTCAGATTGTACATTATTTATTGAAATGGTATGCATTCATCTACGAACAGTCAGAATGACCTCTATGGTCTTTGTAGTAGTTACGTCATTTTCGGTAGTTTTCGAGTGTTCAATACCATGTTTGGTTTTTTTTGATTGAATTTCGAGTTCTTGATTTATTTGCTGCTGCCGTGCAAATAAACCAAGGTCAATCGTCAAAAGATACCAGTCTCATGCAACTCTGAATACAAAAGTGTGGAGAAATACTACAGGAGGATGGAACTCGGGTATTTCCCTTTCCACCTACAGTGCTTTTTAGATATTTGAAAGCGTTTGCTGAAGCTTTTTGTGCACCGACTGTGTATTAATGATTTACGAAGTGAGATACATATTTCAGAAAAAAAAAGAAAGATGATTTGTAGAAATGCATTGATCCCGTAGACGAGTCGACTAGAAACTGATTTTGACATTTTAAATGTCGCTCTTTACACAGGTACAATAAAAAGTGTACGACAAATAATGCAATGTTTCTGATAATGGATATTGAAATCTAGTGTCGACTCATAAAATTGTTTTTTGATAGGTGCAGTAAAGAATGCAACGGTGAAAACTCCTTACATCTCACGCTTTGCATATTACCGCCTAAGGCTACACTCATCCCGTCTGACATGGCTTGTGAAACTAGAGTATGTTTGGAGTCTCGGTGCTATTTCATGATTTGATTAGGGCACTCTCTGGCTAAGTTTAGCTTCAGTGCTTTGGACACCTCTAACTCTCTTGATTACGTTTATAACGAGTTTATGTTCATAAACTGTTGCCCCGTTGCATCTGTCATTTCTTTACTGAAGAGGAAGAGGGGCTCGGACATGCTGTAGAGCACCAGATGAAATGGAGAGTAATTCATAATTCAATGCTCACACTGATCCACGTGAGTAGTTTAATTCCAAAAAGAATTATTTGAAAGATAACAAAAATACCGCATTCTCTTAATGATTATTCTTGTAAAGCAGGGGTGTCCAAACTTTTTTTTTTTTTTTTTTTTTAAAAGGGCCATATTTGATAATATAATAATTATAAAAACTATAATTTTCATTGTCGCAATTATCATTTTTAAATGGAAATATAACCAAATCTAAGCTGCACAGGGGTGAAAAAATTAAAAGAAAAGTTGCCTTTCTTTCCACATCTGGCATCAAAGAACATAATATTAGATGAGTGCATATAGCTGTCTGTCACAGGTGGGTTTCGAACCCAGGATCCCAGGCTGAGCTAATGGCAGTGACACAAAGAGAAGGTCCATTTTTTGTCCAAGTCCGTCCCTGGCTATAAATAATACATTATAAAACTGAAGCTGTGGACTGTACAACATCACGGCCCTCAGGCCGGACTTTGGACATGCCTGATGTAAAAGAACATGTTTCCAGTTCGGTGTTTCTGACCCCATCTGTTTGTAACAGCGACACCAGTGACACTTGACAGCTTCATGTGGGTTCGGTTTCCTGACTGTTACGTGTCAGGTGTGCAGCCAGGTGGACCCCGCTATGGTGCATTCAAACCATACAGGAAGCAGAAGGGTGTTTGCACGATGGTGTAGTGAAGGATTGTGCATGCAGTTTCATTTAATTTGATTACATTTGTCAGCGATTGCATACAATCAGGGAAACAATAGGGCCCTACAGGTAAATAGCCAATGTTAGCGTGCCAAAAATTTGTTTTCTGTATATTTCCTTTGGGAAGCTGTTTCTGTCTCTAGCCAGTCTCCATGTTTGCATCTGACGCTACATGTGTCAGAAAGCTGTCCAGGTTTTGAAAGACATTTCTGCTGAAGGGAAACTCGAGGATTATGTCCATCATCTCTTTAACAGCTCAATACCTGATGCACACACTCTGTCTTTTCAAGTCTCCCCGTCGATGGTGCAATCCATGTCATTGTGCTTTAAGGCAACATAATATTGCTTTGCTATATGCCAAACAATATAAGTATAGACTGGCCAGGTCTTAATCAGTGCATTGTTGGTATTTCACAATATAAAACATGTTTTTCTTCAGCGCTTCAGCTGGAATACTGAAAAGGATTCTATGTCAAGACTACTTTTTTTGGTTAATTGTTTGGTTATTTTTCGCTGCAAAACGCTAACATGTCGTGAATAGAACAAGTGAGTGATATCAACTAAATAAATGAAAGGAACATATCATTGTTTCCCACTTGCAATCCAATCCCACCTCTACCCCAGCTGTATTTAAAAAAAAAGATGGAAACAGTGTTTGATCACTACTCTGTGGAGAGCTGCTGTATACCACAGGTGGTCTGACTCTGCAGGACCTGGTCTTGGATCGCAAACAACCTTCAGTCCGAGGCACTGTCAATTTCTGGTCGGTAATCCCATTGAAACCTATCCTGCCTAATAAAAGCCAAAAACCTGATGCAACCGCTGTTGTTTAATTCACCTCCTCGATGGTGCAGTTTGTGCACGTATGCATGCATGATTAGGCAAGTGATGAATTGCATGGAGCTGAATGGAAATCACAGTACCTTCGCAGCGAGCACAGTTGGTGGTTTGCTCTTAAAGCTGCCCTCATACAGTGCACTGAATTGAGTGTTTAAACCGAGTGTTGTTTGTGCCTTCCAGACAAGTGCGGTTCCGGTACGGCCGTGCGTGTTCATTACTTTTTTTCAAGTTCTTACGTATGCGCTCTGGCCGTTGCTATTATTTGCAAACGCTTTTTTGCCCTCCATGTCCACCCATACAGCTCATTAGGGCTAAGGGCACATCTCAACGCCGCCATCGTCATAGCAACACCGCAATTAAAGTCTTTGGGGCATATTTTGCCTGTTTCAGAACCGTCGCCATTCAGGCACTTGGAATTTATGCGTGTTTGTGTATCCGTGAGGGCTGAGTAGAGTGTGCGGTTGCCTGTGTCAGTGCAGGATTGTGCCTATATGGGAGTCTATAGGGAAATGGCTTTCTCTATAGGTGATGATCCAAATTGCCGTGACCTGTGTGTGGCCCCTAAGCTACTTGTCTTCGCCTTGAAACCCCCAATAAAAGTCGGCAGCACAAGCCGGAGCCTCTTATCTACCTGAGCGGCTGAGGGCTGCGTGGAGCAGCAATTTGTATGCACAGAAACACTCTGGCTGTCATGAGGTGGGCTAACCCGGGAGATTAAGAACCTGTCGAGGCTTTGGTGTCGAGAAGGGATCATGCTTTGGTCCTAGTGATCAGCACTAGCTACCACATGACAGGGTGATAAACAGGGGACTCAGGCAGCATATCTTGGTTGATTTAAATAGCCCCATCACGCTCACCTCGCTATCAACGTGTCTGTGCTGTTCTGAGGGATGGACTCTTAATGCTTCATGAAATATCTTGGTGAGGGGAAAGCAGCATGAGGGGAGACGATGATGTATGGTAATGTATAAAGAAAGGGGAGATGATTCACTGTGTAGAACTGTGATCAAGGGGGGATAGAAAAAAAAAAGAAAAGAAATGACTTCCAATGATATGTTGAGATCACCCATAAAACGTATTATGTGGATATTTTATTGAAGGCTCAAGTTGACAGCTGATAAGCAGTCTTTAACTTTGTACTTGAGACTCTCATATAGTGGCTGAGTTTAGTGTGCTTGCTGACAAATAATAAGCCCGTTCAATAAAAGCAAATGAGGCCAACTTAATCTGTTTCCTCTTTCACGTCGACAGTGTTTGTGTGCTCGTGTGGGCTGCTTGTCACACTGGATGTCCACGTCCACTGTTGGTCTGTGATTTATCTCTTTGATTTGTCTGTTGGTCAATACCTGGCCGTGTTATGAAAAGGCAGCGTTGTCAGTGTTGACAGTTTTTGGGCTTTTGTATGACTGTCAAACTTGGTTTACCATCCTTCCCCCCTGGCTTCTTAAGGTGGTATCGATGTAAGTGGCATATGTTTTTTTTGTTTCGTTTTAATAGCTTCAGGACAAAGCTTTTGATAACGCTGATCTGAGTTTGGGGCCGACAAAAACATCAGGACGAGAATGGATTTGTCTTCAAATCACAGTGCTCCACGGGTTTTTTTTGTTGGTCCTTTTGGGACGCATATAATTAGGCCTTATTTGTGGAGCATGATTCCTTTTGTTGTCGTAAAGCTTTCTTGTGGTTAGCACTGTTTTGCCTCACAGCAAGAAGGCGTTGGGTTCGATTCCCAGTCTGGGAACCCACCATCAAAAACATGTATTAATATTAAGTGTGCAAACCAGTGTATTAGGACTTTAACCCTCCTGTTACTGTTGTTGCAGACATGATTTGCCACACGTACTTCTCATGACCATAACTCCTATCCCCATTTGTGACATCTGGATAATTAAAAAAAAGCAGAGAAATACAGCTCTGTGCCCATATACTTGTCATTACGGTTGCCCTCAGGCCTTCTGCGAAACAACCGTCCAATCACAGACAAGATTCTCGCAGCGCGTCACACGTTTGTGACCATAATTCCTAAAGTTATCTTGGAAAAACGGGCAAAAGACAATTGTACAGCCGTAAAATCAAAATAAAACCAGATCATGGCGGTCATAAGAGATTCCAAGGACGTAACACTGAGGCATGCTACTGTCTGTTGGACGAGGCATTATGAGCGTGCTGAATTTGTACAGCACACTATCTTACAGACACTCACGACAAAACCTCTCGGGTCGCTGCAGAGAGATTTAAGATTGAGTAGAGGAAATAAGACACGGGGATAATGACTATGTGATGGAGAGAAAAGGATGAATAAAAGAAAATGAATAGGTAAGGGGAGTTGGCATCCTCAGTCGCTCGGGTGGGGCGTGGGTGGGCATAATGGATCTGAACTTAATCAGCAATCAGCGCTAATGTTGATGTTGCTCTGTTTATTCAAATTAATCATCCAGGACAGGGTGCCCCCTCCCCACGCCAGAATAGAGCAAAATGTGTCTCTGCAGTGCCTTGCCAAGGAAACTGATGATGAATTACTCCGTTTATCAAGTCAGCCCCATTAACAAGCCTGCTGACGGCCCCGTCTCCATCCCAGAAGATTTTGTCTTTGGCTTCAGTGGATAGTAATTCGGATGCTGAATATATTCATTTTCTTTCCCCCTGCTCGTCATCTTGAGTGTAAAGTGAAACGGCAACAAGCTGCATTTGTAATGGCTAGGTGTGATGCTAAACCCTAATGCATTTTCCTTAATATCTCACTGGCTCGATAAGTGGATGAGTAGCAGCGGAAGAAGCGGTTACTACGGAGTGAGGATGTGAGAGTATGCATAAATCCCAGAGTATCTTCTCTGGCAGTGCTGGGTAAACACAGATTAATGTTGTTCGATCGACCACGGGGCGCTTAGATAATCAAGACATACTCGCGGTGGTGTGGCAGCGTTCAAATAGATTCCAGTCAAAGTTTCTCCGCCATCATCGGGGATCAGTGTTGCCCGTCCCCGGCTAAATGGGGGGAGGGGGGGTGCGGTGAAAAAGTTCCAGTCAGGCTTGACAGTGAATAACAGTTAAATGCTTAATCAAAGGGATCTGAGAAAGTGTTTTTCAACTACTTCTGACTCGGCCGAACTGAGCTAAGTATTCAGCTTAGCTCAGCAAAGACGGCTCTGTACTGTCAGCGTATAGATTGAACTAAATGAAAAAACACTGGAGATTCATTAACCACTCGCCTTCCATCATAGTAAAAAAAAAAGTGGTAGAGCAAGAAAAAGAAGCAATCAGATGAAAGGGTGAAGAAAAGCTTGTGGCGGAGGGGAGAAACATTTCTTGTGCAGGCCATTTGTCATGTACAGCTGGAATGGGAAGGGGAGGACGAATGGAGGTGTGGAGAGGGAGCAAAGAAAGAGGCAGAGGCAGGGAAGAAGTAGAGGCTGGGGAGTGATGAACAGTTGGCCTATCCCATCAAGGATGCCTTCTAACCTGTGCTACAAAGAGGGGCATCCATCATGGAGGCAGGCGGCAGTGCTTTACACAATTGCGGAGACGTAGCAACACTCTGGACATATGCTGGGCTAACACTCACAAAGGGCACGGCGATCACTGCCAGGGGCTACTGCAGCACCGGCGAACTCTATTACACCCTGAGGTGAGGAGAGATGTCCGACTGCACCCTTTTTTGGAAGGCGGGATGCGGGATGAGCCGCTTGTCATCAACTGCATCAGTCAAAAATATTGTGTGTTTTAAAGGTTTAAATGCACTTGAACTGTTATTCACTGAACTAATTAGGATCTAATGAACTAATGTGCTACTCCAAAGGTCAGTACTTTTAACCCTTTAACACCTAAGCCTTAAAACGGCCACCTGCTTATTTTAAACATAAAAGGGCCAGAAAATGTCCTGGGAGTAAGTGCTTTTAATATAAGCAATATTGTATTAACCATTTAAAATGAAGAAAAACGAAAAAAAAAAACATGTAGTTGTACATGAACACCAGACTCTTGCATGCTAAATTTTAATATATTTTAAATAACATTTCTGTCTCAATGTCCAAAAACATTGCCAGGTTCCTGCAATGGCACGAGTGAAATTACCGTAATAACCACACGTTGACTTTGACGTGCAACTTCTCAGTTCTCAATTACGGTAATGCAAACGCGTCGCCTGCGATACGCTCGCTGTGAAGGGGTTAAGACAGTTTGGGAATGTTCCGCTGAAATGAATTCATTTGGGCTCATATTCATGTTTGTGCTTTTTTAGAGAACACTGCTTGTGAATACATCTACTGGGAAACCTTTCTGCTAGTGCATGCGTTAACTAGTGTGCAAATGCCTTCTTCCTTATCTGGGTGTGTGCACATGTCTCCGTTTCCTGTTTCAGTGCAAAAAAAAGAAAAAAAAAGAAGAAGAAGCACCTATTCTTTCCATGTATACTGCAGGGCAAGCATTTATCTGCGCAGCCTTGACAGTTGCCCAGCTGTGTGTCAAATGAGCCGCGTGCACGTGTCTCGTGTGAAAAAGTGTATTTTACACGCACGTGTGTGTGTGTGTGTGTGTGTTGAACCTGAAGCCCATTTATCTATTTCCTCTATAGCAAGCCTGCTTATGATATGGGGATGCAAGTGTCGCTCTCGGGTCGGCAGATGTTGGCGCTAACACCACTTGACTGTTCACTCTTAATCATGTGGGCGCACGTCAGACACCCCGCTGCTGAAGTTATGGATTGGTCTCTTCCAGCGACTGACTTGGGACAAAGCTGGAGGCTGGGCAGAGGCTGATAAAAGACACCTGAGATTACGTGGAGACGCCGGGGCCCGGACTGCCCTTTTTATTGACTCCCTGGCCTAATCAACACTCAGGGCCGAGGGGAGGGCTTGTTAGCAGCCGTGTACTGCTTAGATGCTTTCATGATGCTGGAGTGTAGGTGGTTGGATTGATGCGAGGGAATGGCTGTAAATGTCGACGCGAGGAGGAGAAAAAAAACAAAGACACACTCTCACGTACAATTCATGGTTACACTTGTGTGTTATTTTCCGCCCACTCTCTATTGTTGTAACTGCATCCTCTTTAGAGTGATAACGGAGGATAAGACGAGAACAATCCGTCCAGGTGTGCTTTTATCAACCCAACTCATTGTCGTATACGGAGACTGCATCGCAAGGGAATAATGGGATGAAACAAATGCATTGTCAGTGTCAGAATTCATCTTGAATACTCACGACTGGATGATAGAGAGCAATGTAAACATCCCAAACACAACATTTACACATTCATGCACGTTAACATACCGCTGTTTAAGCCTTGCAGTTGTATGATAATGTATGAATGATTTGAAATTTACAAAGGTGTTGGTTTAGAGCCGGGGTGTCAAACTGGCAGCCCGCGGGCCACATGCGGCCCCCCGATAGATTACATGCGGTCCACCACTTAATATAATTTTATAATGAAAACACAGAATAGAATAGAATACTAAATGTATTTGGTAGTGTTTTTATAGTAACAATAAGACATTTGCCTGTAATTATCACATTAATTATTAATTATTAAATTACACGTGACATGCTGTTTAATTACGGTTATCCACGTCATTATTTACTAAATTTCGTGCATCATAAATGTGTTTTTTTTATTTTATTTTATTGTTTAAGTATACATCATTCCATATAAGAACAAGCACTTTTACTTTGAAATTCTGTCAAATATCATCATGAATATCTTATATTGCCCACCTGCTTTTTCTCTAGTCTGGTTCCCTCTTGATCAGATTGGATGCTCATTGACCCCAAGGTCATTTGAGTTTGACCCCGCTGGTTTAGAAAAGTAAAATTTTACCCCCTTTTAAAATTTGCGAGTTGGAAGTGCTGTTATATTTACGGCTATTTTACCTTTCTCTCTTAAGAAAAGTTGAACTCCTCAGAGGAATTGTTTGTTTCACTACATCTCCAGAGTTTGTTTGTTTTGTTTTTGTTGTGCGGTTGTGCAGTTTTTTTTTTTGGCTTGATTTGTCAAGACAAATGCAAGAGGCGGGGAGGACAGACACGCAGCCCGCTGCGTAGACGGAGAAACAACGTCTTTATAAGCATTATTAAAAATAGATGAAGGCATTACTTCCTTTCTTTCAATATCTGATTTTGAGTTAATGTGGGAAAATTAGGGAGAGAGGAGAGAGAAAAAAGAGCGATTGTTCCATAGAAGGAGGGGGGAACTCGTCTGTGGTGCGTAGAGCCTTTGTCACCATGGAGATCAGTGGGAAGGCAATTAGTAATTTGCAGATTGTATTTGAATAGTGTATGCATAATTGATTAAAATCATCCACAGTCTCATTATGGTGGTGTTAGCGATGACGGTAATGAAAAATCAATACATCATTTTGTGGCGAATGTAAGAGTGAATATTAAATATTGAATCTGGATATTTATGTGAATGTGAGAGGATTTTTCTTTGGCTCTTTTTTTCTAGAGCCAAAGCTCTGTGTTTTATTTGCTCATCCGCTCTGCTTGCTTTGATGTTTACTCGTTCGCATCAGTGACGCCGCTGTTGGAAACGAGGTCCGCGTAACATCAAATTAGTCATCTTGTATTTCCTTCTCCCCGTCCTCCGGCTCTCGCCATTCGCGCTGCGTCGCTTGACGTCTTCATCTAACGTCACTTCCCGAGCGCTCCATGCTCCTCGCTCTATTTTTATGATCCGGGAGTGATTAAAACCTCATTGATGACTCTCACTTGTTGTTGTTGTTGTTTTGGGGGTTTGGTTTACAGTATTACTGACCTTCATTTGCGCAGTATCCGGCTCTGGGGACTCGTTTCCAGCTGCACAGCTGGCACTTGGCACACAATGAGTGTTATAAAAAATGATATGTGCGCTGTATAATATACACCTCTTTTATTGTTCCTAAATCCCCTTTTCCATATGTTGATGACTTGGAATATCATGAACTCCTAACCCCGAAAACATCAAACTGTAGAGGGCTGTGATGTTACCACGCAGCCTGTGGCCAAGGGGAAAGGGAACTTGACTTGTCGCCGGTTCAAATCCCCACCCGGCCAAAAAGGGCTGGGGTACCCCTGAGCAAGGTACCCAACCCCCAATGCTCCCCGGGCGCCACTCAGTGTGGCAGCCCACTGCTCCTAATTCTAGGATGGGTCAAAATGCAGAGGAATACTTTCCCTAAGGGGATTAATAAAAACTAACTTTAAATAATCCTGTGTCACACATTGGACCCTTTTATGAAAAACGGGATATTATTCCCATATTTGTCAGTCCAAATTACAGTAAGAGGAAGTGGTAAAAGACATGCTACTTATTAATGTTAACATCACCTCTCTTTGTAACTGTCCGTGCTACTAAGTTCAAATACACTTCATTTTAAAGTGTATTTATTTTTTTCTCTGCCGGCAATTTGGCAATTTTGAAAAGTTGTGTTTTCATTCATCAATAAAATGTGTTCAATTTGTTTTTGTTTACAATGTGAGACGCCCGGCTACACGAGCGTAAACATAACGCGCGTTACTGGGTTGACTTGGTTCAGCTACGTGAATCAAACCTCTCGTCTTTTATTGGGATTGTTTTTTGAGATTGAGCTCCCTGAGACTCCTGGCTCACAAGCACTGTAATGTGTCTCATGAGGGTTATTTATTATCATTATTATTATTATTATTGTTATTTATGTTCTGTTCATGTGTGTCTTTAGTATGTTGCCTATCTGATTTTTTACCTTTTACACTAACTGGCACTTCAGGATGATTTCTTGTCGACTGTTATATTGGATTCAGGGATGGTTGTTCATCTGTGTCCTTATGCATTTTTAAAATGGCTTCTTTTGTTGTTGTTTTTTTATGACACACAATACTTATTATGACCTTTTTTTTCATCTTGCACACATTTCACATATTACAAAAAACAAACACTCAAACTAATAGAAAATCTATTACAATCCCAAACTATTGTATCCTTGTACACCTTTCACACAGGACATAACCTTGCCATTATTAGGGGATTTCTCACTGGTGAACGTGTGACTGTGATGAAATGAAAAGGGTTTTTGTGCAAATCGAGCAGAAGAGAAACTGCCTTTTCTATAAGTGCCCAGATGGTTTGACTTCCACTCAGTGACTTTGGCTCTCTGTGGAGGATGTGAGCGCTCGAGCGTCATGCGCGTGTCATCATGTCATGTTTATAGCTGCAGGCTGATGACCAAGAATGACACAATGAATGCACATAGTCAAGGTCACGGCAACTCCCCACCATACAAGATCATACATGACATCAATCTAGAAACAAACCAAGGCTACTGGATGTCTTCCTTCCACGTTGTTCTCTGTAAACCGATTTTAAGTTCCGCCGCTAAGCGCTATAGTCGTGCGGTCTCTTACCAGGTATCTGTTGCGTTTTCTGTCTTTATTAATTTGTCCATGGTTGTCACATTGCCCCAGTCAGGACCCTGTCACCATGGTGATGCGGTGTCCACTGCCACTGTCTGGCAGCGTGACGACAGAGACTCGCTGTGTGCTGGGCTTCCTGCCAAAACCTTTCTCTTGTGCCAGCCTATTTTACACACACACACACACACACACACACGCACACACGCACAAAAAAAGAAAAGTTAAATCCACCTCTGACACTCTACTGTCTGCAGCCTTATGCTTTTGAGGCCAGACTTCTGAATATGTCAGTGCATTCAGCACCGACGATTGTACTGACAAAAAAACAAAACTTCTACTACGTACTTTATTGTGTTGGCGTTTCGGAAACAATGTTTTGAGAAACCTGAAATGGTACTGTTCGACAACAGCTCCAAGAGTGGGAAACCTTTTGTGTAGACAGTGAACACACTTAACTTTAGGAAAATGATGGCATCTGCAAGCTGGCGTTTGCTGTCTTGTCGCGTTTGGAGATTGTCTGACAGTGTTACCATCTACTGCCAATAAGAAGTCGTACTTAAGTCTATCGCGATTTCGCACACGTGAAGAAAAAAAAAAAAAACGGTTGAAGATTAACCAGGAAACTGACTCGATTTTTTACTTGAATAAACAGATCAGTGATTGTTCCACACGCGGTCAGCTGCAGTGCACATCCACAGCTCGTACTTGTCTGTGACCCTGTCTGTCTGTCTGTCTGTCTGTCTGTCTGTCTGTGTGGGCACAGTGTTCCTCTCTCTGCGTCAGTAAATACAGCTATAGATGAAGCTCACACATGCGGCAGAACTGGACATTTTCCTTCTCAGAAAGTTGTTATGATTATGTCAGAAAGATTTGTCTCTAAAGAAAGTCTCTAAATATAGTCACAGAGTTGTTGTTTGCTCTGTCTTTTATTTTCTTTTCTTTTATTTCCCTTTCTTTTCCCCTGGCTTGGTTCAGTCTCTCTCCGTTTCTGTTAATACATCCGTAATGTGTATAGCGTCTTCTTCTCCGTTTTCGGCCAGTAATCGTGGAAGTCTTCAAGTGTTTACACGTTGTCTAAGATATAAGTATAGATTGTGTCAGAGGCTTGAGTTGTGGCCAATTTGCTCACTTCCTTTTTACCTTAATAAGAACACGATACAGTTACTATAATAATAAGGACTATATAAAAGTCATACATACATTAAATGAAGACAGTTCTGGTGCAGGCACATGCATTTAACCTTGGAAACGTTTCCATTTTACAGTGCACGTCTCATGTGAGGTACGGTCATATGTCTTCAGTCACAGAGACACACCAGCAGCACATTAATGAACGCTGTACCTTGTGTGTGTGTGTGTGTGTGTGTGTTCTCTGTGACTGCTTCCCTAATAAGAATATAACAACATCCTCACACAGTGGGAGCAATGACCCAGATTTCCACCACTCAGTAGATAAAAGGGTGTGTTTGATATTGACTCCATGACACCCCTATTCACGTCCTCATTGACACACACACATAATGGCTTTGTGTGTCGGAGCAGTCTCAGTGTTCTGCCTTTGTCTTGGATTAAGGCGATTTGAAACGTCGGCGTCTGTTTTCCCACGTCACTCTTATTTGGCCTCTTTGTCTCGTCTTCTCAGTGTCTTTTCTGTCTTTGCTTTGTCTTGATTTTTGGAAGCGTTGTCCGAACAGAACGTCTCAATCGAAAGCTTTATGTTGATGAACAAAAAATCTCTTTCAAGCTAAACACACAAAACGTAACAGTCTGGCACATGTTTGACTTGTTTTTAACCGAAAGAAAAAAGGGCACTACATTGGATTCAGCTGAGCTTATATTCAGAGAAATAAAAAACCCACGCTCTTAAGGATAAAATATGTAGGTCTAGCCCGTTGTGACAGTACATTAAAAGGTGTAGGATCGGATTTGATCCTGTAAAAGCAGATTATGAGGTTGGATTAGATACAGTAGCTGAATGCAGTTTCTTAGTTACTTTTCAGTGATTGTTTACTGTATTCGCTCATCTGCCATTACGTGGTCTTCATAAATGCATAAATGTATGAATTCAAAATCACATGAAGAAAATTCTCCACAATAATAGACGTCATTCGTGAAGAATCATCCCTTTTCGGCAGGATCAGTCCGTAAAGGTGTACTGTACAATATGACGTGTATTAATGATGTCGTTTGTTGTGTCAAGTCATACACTTTGAATTTCACGACGCTTTCAAGGTAGAGTGACACGTGCGTCCTTGTGTGATTTAATTGGCAGCGGCATCCCAAGATGTCACGGTGAAATGAATAATTTAGCGATTAAAAAATTAATAGTTTTGAGTGTTGTTGTTTTTTCAAGCACTCATTGAAATACTTGGGAAGTAGAACTGTCAACCTTGACGGGTTCTGTGGTACTCCAAAGAGACTATTAAGACTATTCAAGAAACGTAACGTGGTTTCCGTTCTTTGCCCGGTTTAAAGTTTAAACGTGAATATTTCCAGGTGTCTCTGGTCGATCATTCTTACACACTGAGCCATGTAGTAGAAATAAATAGTAAATAAAAGAAACACTGCCTGCACTTGTTGGCCCACTGTTTGTCGACAGATGTTTTATTTCTATCCTAAAGGTGCGAGTAGGAGAGGGATGTGTCCGCGAGTGTGTGCACAACTATCTACGTACAACCCGCTCTGTATCTACGGTGTATAGACACAGGGCTTCACATTTGCCAAACACCAACACTGTGACCGTCTCAGTGTGTGATAAAGTCACATGTTGCAGCTCCGCACACTTGACAATGTGGCAATAATAGGATTTATAGCATAAGATTGTTCGACTGGTAGAGTGGGAGTGAGTGATCTTGGGTGGACAGTGACGAGCGCAGAGGGAGGGGAGGGCTTCCTCCTACACGAATCAAGTGTTTCAAATTACAAGATTGTTACATGATTAGCATTTACATAATTAGAGGAGTTCATTAGCCTCCTTTATTTGCTGTGATTGGGCTTTCCGGATGCCCTGTCAGGAGATTTCATCGAGTTCAGTTGCATGTGTTTATTTAAGTGATGAGATTTGACAACTGGGTGTTCAAGATACAGTATATAGCTGTGTGTGTGTGTGTGTTGTGGTACTTTGTGCTATATATTCACTCAGGTATTTTAAGTGTGTTTAAAACATGCATAACTAGTGCGAGTACACACAAGTGCACTTTAATGAGTTGGCATGAGCACACCGTATGGAACATACACTTTGCATGTCTCCTTTCCACACACACGCACACACACACACACGCAGTCACCTCCTTCTGTGTAACATCTGCTAACTTCAGATCGTGTACTTACCTGCCCAGCATGGCAGCCCGCTCCACTTCCACTAAGTCCATTTAGTCCATATGGCTCTGCCAGGTCTCTTCTTCACTATCCGTGCAGGCGGAGTGTGCGTGTGCGTGTGTGTGTGTGTGTGTGTGCGTGCAGGTTTTCCTTCGTGACGACGCTTTAAAAGCGCTTCAGAACAACTCCCGCGGGATCCCTCGCAATTTCACCTGCTCTCTTCAGAAAGGATTTCACATCTGTTTGATCGTCTCCTAACTTGTTTGTGCTTCCTGTTCTCGAGCGCGAGTGTTTTCGCCGAGACTGTGAAACATCTGTGTCGCTCTTGTATACGATTGAATAAATGATGATGAATGAAATTAGGGACATTTACAATATCACCGTGCTCGTGGTGATCACTTTGTGTCATTAAAAAATAATAAAAAAGGGGGATGTCATGGGCATTCCCTCCAACAACAACAACACAATCTATTCCAATTTGTAATTGCATAATGCAGATTTTGTTCTATCTACTGACTAACGTGGGTTATTAGCTCACAAGTTTATAAATGCAAGCATTTAAACGTCGATATGGCAGCAAAACACAGTAAAGATTCAGTGGAATAATGACATTCTGAGCAGTGTGATGTGATGCAAACATGACATCTGGGACCCCTCTGGAGTTGTGACTGCAGAGAAGCCAGATGTTTGGCCCGCAACAAGTTTTATGTTGAGACGCTGATGCTTGTGTGAAGATGCTACATATAACCTTTAACACACTGTATTAGTCATGAGTGTACAACCCAGACATGGACCAGAGAGTAGGGGTGGGAATCTTTGTCACATGTCATTTCCATCTTACCCTCTTTCACCCATGAGGCCGCGACTTGTGTTTCTGTGTCGTTGTTGAGTGTCGCGATCGCCGCTGTATCCCGGCTCCATGCTTCTTTTGTGGATATTTGTTCCCCATAAAGTGTCCGGGTGACGGCGCGCTGGTCTTTTTTACGTTATTTAACATTTATATAATCATAATTTGGACATTTGTGAATCGGTTCAGAATCGATGATTTTCCTCACCGCTAAAGTAGAGAGGGGAAACGTGAGGAAACACTGCAGTTTTGTGACTTTGAAAACATCCTTTGTGCTGGCACTCACTATACAGCACCATGTTACACGATTATATTTGGGCTTTTTTATGTGTCTGCCAAAAGTGACTCTTTACTGCCTCACACATACACTAATTCCCTTAGTGCTCTTTGGTCCTTTCGGCTCTTTTCGCCCTTTTGTTTTTGTGTCTTTCGCTCTGTCAACATATTGGCAGCGTGCAATGAGGATGTGAAGTGGTAAGTGGCAAGGCATGACCCTTCCTTCCCCTAGCACGCGCGCTAACACACAGCTGCTCTCTGCTTTTATCTCGCCAGTTCTCTCCCAGTGGTATTGAGGTGCTGCAGTATCTCTCTCTCTCTACCCTGTCAAGGTTGTCAACCGCTGATGGATGGCGAACAGATAGGGCGGAGGTAGTAGCAGGAGCAGCGGGACATAAACAATTCTTCCTTTTTTTGCAGCACACCCTTGCTCTATCTGTGCCTCCTCACGCTGCTGCTGACTGCTGGCCATGGTGAAAGTCTTACTAGTGGGCCGTCTTTGATAACGGCATCACTTTGGTCAGTTTTCCAGGAACAAAACTGCTTTAAGCTGCTTGGCTCAGTCTCTCTCTGTCAGCCTGGTCTGACATGTTGCAGTCAGTGGCTCAAATGGATCCCGCAGAACTGCTCTCCTCTCTTTCTTTTTCTTTCACGACTGCAATAAATTGCCCGTATGCAATAAAGTTGCATCATACCAGGGAATATTTGGATGCAGAAGCTACTGTGTCTACACAATAACTCTCCGATCACCACAGTAAAGTCATAAAATTCACCACATATAAATAAGCAAATCTCATCAAATCAACTGCGGTCATGGTAGTGGTTGCCAGCTGCATTTATTATTGGGATTTTTCGATTTTTTTTTCAGTGTTGTTACATCCTTCAGCAAGCACTGGATCAATGGACCCTAGAGGTCTCACCCAGCCGTGTCCTTCCCGATTCTACAGGTGACTTGACAGGAAGTGAATCACTCTTTCCATCATTTTAAATTACCACAAAGGCCTTGTCTTTAACAGAGCAGAAAAAGAAAAGGGGGGCACTAGAGTGAGAAAATATAAGGATTTTCAAGTAGGCTGTAAAGATGTGTGAGTTTATGCCCTCTCATGTACTTGCATACATATCAAAACAGTCCGTCATGTGATTACATATCTATAGAAACGCCTGTTTTTTTTAATTTTAATTTTATTGTTTTGGTTGGGTTGTGAGGGTGCAGGACCCTAGATGTTTTCCTGCGTTAGTATGAAGTAAATGTACGGACACATGGGATGTCGAGAGGCTCTGAGAGAGCCGAGCATAGAGATTTACCGCTCCCGTTATTTACGACAGCGAGCGCCTCTCTGAGGTCACTGCGCGCTACGTCTTTGAGATGTAATTATGTGGCGATTGGCGAAGTGTGGATGTCACAATTTATAGGCGACTAAGTCCTAATGGATAGCGACCGAGCCGTCCTATTCATCCCACCCCACGTACCCAGCCCCACCCCTTCCACACTTCCAAGGCCCCGGCGCAGATTAGAATAGACGAGGGTTGAAGGTACAGAGGTTGTGGGGACAAGCGCGTGGCCCCCTGCAAGGAGTTAGGTCTGCGTGTGACTGATTGTGCTGATGCTTGCTGTCTGATTCAGGCTTAAACGTGTGTGGATTTGAAGCAAATTAAAGTTGAATAAAGAGTGAGGGCAGTTAAACCATGATATTTACAGCACACTATGCTGTAATGATACGTGGAGGAGGATTTGCTTTTGCTTTTTAACAGAAAGAAACCCCTCACAAAACATAGACACTCGTGCTTAGAACTGTATGGGGCTTGTGGGCTTCAAGGTCACTTTTCTGAGCATCACATGAGAACCAGATCAGCATGCTGAAAAGGCACTGGTTCAGCGAGGATTGTTTTCCTGTAGACATAATTAACTGCGAATAAAGATTAGGATTATTTCATTAAGGTAATCTGGCCCAGGGGTCCCCGGGCAGCAGTGGTCTGGAGAGATAGAGGAGGATAAATTGGTAATGTCCCAAAATGCGCAGCTACAACGGGCATACTTTGGCCCCAGCTAGACAAATAAGCATGCAATCGGCCCGTTGCCCTCTCCTTCCATTGTGACAGGGCCCAGAATGGGAAATCATTTTTCCATTTATTTTTTTAATCATTTTCTCCATTTCCCCCACCCTACTGCCCATGCCAAAAAAAGTAATTTAATCTGCGGACACTACAAGCGACACACAGTTTTCTGTGCATGCTCAAATGAGACATATTTTGCATATATGCAGACCGGGGCCTCACTTGCAGAGACCTAAAAAAAATGACATCATAACTTAAGGAATAGATTATCTTGTACGTGTTTTGATTAACTTTAGGTATGCAGTGTAATCCAACAGTCTATGCATAATGACCCATTAAAATGAATGGACTGGTGGTCTGGGCTATATAAACATGTGGCATAGTGACAGTGTTTTGTGGCTTAACAGAACTGTGGTTGAAAAAAGCGTCCACATGTTTTCTTTGCTGTTTGGACCTGGAGCCGTTTTGTACAAGGAGGCCAATGGTTTTACCAAGTCATGGATCCATCATATCCAATATCCACAGCCTCTCTCGGATCAACGACACATAGATATATTCTGGTATATCTCTGGTACCTCAAAAAAATATAATTATTATAATATAATAATTATTTCGGTACTATTCCTAATGGAAACACACCAACAATACGTACCATACCGCACAATTCATGCATTGACATGGACATGAACCTGAGCAAGCTATACTATTACATGTCAATAAGTTGTTGGCGGACACTGGTTTGTTTGTCTCCCCCGAAACTAGTTTGACTCAAAGTACGCTGACTAAAAAACGCAACATCAACCTGTTAAACTGCACAAGGCTTTCAGATTGTATGTTTGGACTCTCAAATGATAGTAGACTCCAGCTTTGCAGGGGCGCAGATTTGACAGTTTCCCCCGTATTCAAAGCTCAGTGGCATATTCCATCCAGAGGTATATGCCTCCTTCTCCCTAGCAATCACAGTGAAGAGCCGTGTGCCTGCCACAACACTAGTTTATTTACAATTCCATAGACTCTGAAGATTTTTGTTTACCTTATTTAGAGCGGTGGGAGCTGTGCATCGGGAGCAATAACCAATGATGAGCAGTGCCCCTGTAATTTTCTGAATAAATGTATCTGTGTAGTCGACTTTCTGAGGCTAAATCATTTCTGCTGACAAATAATAAAGGAGGGGTGGGAGATTGTAGGTGTGAGCCCATAAATATTTAAGCACTGGAGGATTATTACAGTGTTGGGTTTTATGGGATGCCTCAACTTTGACTGTAGTAGCTTGGAGGCACTGGAAATGTGTGCATGTGTGCTGCTCAAGGTGTCACATCTTTTCCCAACTGAATGTTCTGCTTTTGTGATTTTGTTTGTTCTCTTTATGGTGCCCTATGACATCAAAATCTTTTTTAATGTCCATTTCAGCAGACCTTGCCGTGCTGCTGTGAGAGAATTTTGACCTCACCGAGTGTCACAGTCGGACTGATGTCACATGGTGCGACTCTATGAAAAAGGATCAGGGCACATTACGGTTCACAATATCCGCTCGCAAGCTTGAAGTACATGTGTGGACGCACCAAAGGCACAGTAAGGACATATATGACATCTGATCTCGCAGAGTCAATGAAACCAGTTTTCGTTTTTCAGCTCGGAATCTCAGCAGCTCCTTCCTCATTCAGCCCACTGACCCTTGGTCACTCCCCACCGTTGCGGACCGGCTCTCGCCTTCCTCTTGTATTGTATTGGTTGGTGAATGAGGAAAAATGACTGTGACATTAGCTATTGATTCCGCATTAATGCACCAGGCTCCTGTGCTGCCCCAGACACATTGATTTCTAGTTTGGTTGTCACTGGTGAATATAAAAAAGGTGCGGCCCCTGCTTTGATAAATGGATGAGGTATCCTTTTTTAAATGGCTACCAGCTCCCACTTGGTGTTGTCTCAGAGCTGAAGGCGTCCCACAGGGCAGAATTCTGCAAGCATGCAGGCACGAGTAGTGTTTCCTCTATTTTTATCTTTGGGTCTACTGTAAGAATGCTGGAAGAATTGGTGGAATATGTTTGAAATATCATCGGTATCTAAATTAGCTGTCATTACTGGCTAACATGCCCACAAACACATCACACTATGAGAAATATCTAGTGGCCAGACTCTCTCTCTAATCCAATTTTGGGCAACACTAAACAGCTGTGAAAGGCTTTCTGCTTATATTGGCTTAAATTGTTCTAACATTACACAACTGAATTGTGTAGCAGCTCTTGTAGCATTGTAGTCTTTGTTCCGGCGTCTGACTGGCGGTGCAGAGGAGAGCGCGCACGTGGGATAATGCCGCCGATGGCAGGTGGCGATTTGTATTGTGTGTCTGAAAGCATTTGTCTCTGATAGTTGGCAGTAACATGGTCATGCCGGAGTGCACACAGTGTGTGTGGTATCCGGTTGTGCCAGACACTCAGCTCAGCGGTTGGTTAGTGTGATCCGGTGATTTGACAAAACATACTACCAAGCACACGGTCAGGAAGTAGCTGTTTACATTTTATATAAGTGGTACTTCTTCCTACAATGCATGTCTTGTTGACCAAAGGGCTCAGGTTAACTGAAACTGGCTCCTGTTAACTGAAAATGTCGATTTTATATTGGTTGCAGTCACAAATACAGACAAAGGAAATGTCTCTCAAAAAACAACCTCCTCATTTAATGCCTGACATACCAGGTGGTTCTAAATACCTATCATAATCATTTATTCTACCCAAGCTTGTATACAGGCCAATATTCAAATTCGAGTAAGGTTTTTGTTTGTTTCCGAAGTGCATTTCTGAACCTGCAGGGGAGAAATGACATTGTGTGTGTGTGTGTGTGTGTTGCTTACTCACTCGGCCTCCCACGCTCATATCTTGTTCCTAACACTGCCCTACCAGTCAGCCACGTCAAAAGCACTGAGTGTCAGACGCTTGTCGACCAGTCTTGATTGACATGCGTTGTGTGAATATGCTCTGACACAAGGGAGACAGAGGAGAGAAGGGAAGAAAAAAAAAATCCAATATTCACCAATATACAGAACAATATTAAAGTTTTAGTCGGAGAAAATGACAGCAGAAGTTATGTGTGAAGAAACAGAGAAGGTGGATGTAAGACAAAGAAGTTGCAGTGCAATCGTTGGGACTTGTCCTTGGGCCTGACACTGAACCCTAAATTGCTCCTGACAGCAGTGAGTGAATGATGTACAGTGTATGCTCCAAATGATTTGCATCTGTTTCCCCGTCATCATCATCATCATCATCATCATCAAGCATCAGTCATTACAGTTTATGTTTTAATTTATTTTTTTTTACCAATAAACTGCCCACACATAAAAGTCAGTGCTGTTTGACACACTGCTCAAATTGCCAACGGCTCCTGTGGCAACTATGACTATGGAGGCATTATCATTTTTATTGACTAGTAGTGAAAAATGCAGCAACAACAGGAGGAAAATATAGGGAACGATTCCTTTGTACTTGAATAGAACACACACAGCAAAAAACTGCGGGAACAAGTCATCGATTGTAGAATTTCATTTCACCCGGAAAATACATTTTCACTTTTCACAAAGGTTTATACTATTTTGTTTTTGCTTTTAATCTGGCTCCAGTGAAACTAGTTTTACCCAGAGTTTTATTTAGTTTTCTTTAAAGTCACTTTTTGCCAACAAGTGCCTATTGTCTATTCTTATCCCCTTCTTCTCTGTCCAACAGCTCTTCTTTCCCCTTTCTTCCATCTCCAGCTCTCCCCATTCTGCCATTGTCTTTTGAAATGCTCCCTTGGTTGCATAGTGACGGATAATTGTTTATTTTATAAAGGCCCTGGTATACATGTGCGCACAGCTGACTCAACGCGCACCATGCACATGAAATACTGTAGGTGTCTCTGCCGGGAGATGATTGTGTGTTGTGTGGCTCGCTGTCCATGGTGCTGAAGTGGACAGAGACCTGGACCTTGGCCTAACTCAACAGTTTTTTTCCTCTCTTAACGGAACAGCACCGCAACAAAATTTGGCAGGGACATTTTTAGATGACAGGACTTGGGGATCAAGAACACACATGGGGTAGAAGCCACTGAATGGCAGCTCAGTCAGGTTTTATACTCAGGTTATATGAACAGCATAAATATTGGATTTAAAAGAGTCTTCTGACTGGCTGCTAAATACCTGGGATATGACATCGTAGCTTTCAAGCTGATGAAATGCAGGCTGACAATATGTTCATTGAAATAAGTAAAAGGAAGCAAATTAATGAGCGAAAAGGGAATGAAGGTGCAGAGGAAAGTAAATACAAGACTGTCAGAGAGATGGAAGGATTTGTGTGTGTGTGTGTGTGTGTGTTGTCTTCTGGCATCTAGGGGTGGGAGTCATGGGGGAATTGTGAGTTGTAACCAAGAAAAATCAAAAAACATCAAACCACAGATGATGGAGAGAATGCAAAAAAGATATGTGCTGTAAGCGGGACGACGGTGATGATGATGCATCCTCAGCACAGTCGATGAAAAGAGAGAAGTGGACGAAGGAAGGGAGGAAATGTCTGTGCATTTATTGTGGCTGCCAGAAAGAGGCTAATCAAATGGCACTTGGCACAGTGGGCCTCTGCTCCACACAGCTGGTGAAGGAGGGAGAGAATGGGCTTTGACAGCGGAGAGGAGGAAAAAAATGACAGGGAGGAAGTGAGGGCAGTTGAGGAAAGGTTGCAGGGGCTGAAAAGGGAAACAGCTTGTCGGGATTCAAAAAACACAGGCAATCTTGCGTTCGGGGCGAGGAAAGGGGAGGGGCGGCTCACTCGGGAGACGAGACATCAGTCTTCCTGGATATGGAGAGAGGGAGGAGAGGGCAAGGATGGAAGGATGCTGGTGTGGGAGTAAAATGGAGGATGATTTGACATGCTGGAAAGGGGGATTGGGTGGGCGTGGCGTGGGGGTGGTGGGGAGAAGGAGATTTCATGCTTCAGGACATGTTTCCTATTTTGATGCGTTTTGTAGCATCAGCGTCGCTGCTCACATTTACGCAGCGTTTGTATGTTCACGTAGAAACTCCAAGAAAATAGGACTGGAACTTGGCAGCACGTTTAAACGAATACTAACTTTTAATCTTTTAATTACAAAGGGGCGCCGTTTTTTCTTTTCTTTTTTTTATTTTCCCAGCGTGGCGGTTTGATGTTCCGGAGTGTGTGCTGGCTGCACGTCGGCGCCGCGTCGGGCTCGGCGAGTGCGGGAGTGTGGGTTTTATCTGTGCAACAGAGTTATTTGCAAGAGCAGAGTTTAATAGAATGTAGGGAAAGCTTAGACGATCAAAGCAGAGGATCTTTTCTGGCACTCGGCAGCAACAAGAGGGCCAGTCAATGGTAATTTCAATAACTCTTTAATTATTGGTGTCAGAGCTCCTTTGGATCATTTTGCAGAATGAGCAAGTGAAGCGGAGGAGGAGGAGGAGGAGGGCGAGAGAAACAGAGAAAGTGAGAGGCAGCAGCAGGCAAGATAGGCTTTCCTAGTACTAAAATATTAATGAAATATGACTGACATGAGATACGGGTGGTTAAAGAAGGATGTGCTGGAGATGAAAGAAGGGGTGGGGAGTGGCAAAAGTGATGGAAACGTGTCTGGCTTTGATGCTGGGAGTTTGTTTTTAGAGGAGAGCGAGGGACAAGATAACTTAGAGTTGTCAATATACAGTATGCCTTTGTCTCTGAACTGTAGATGTCATTAAAAATGTATTAGGGATATATTTAGTTTTTATTATTAGATTGTTAGATTATTAGATTGTTTAGTTTCATTTTAATATAATTTTTTTTTTACTTTTTATAATAAAAATCTTCCTGCCTATCCCTGGCTAGTATAGGTGTGATCAAGCTGCACTTGAGTCAGAGTCTTGAAGGAAAGTGCATAATTTAGTACTAGTAGTATTTGTAATACACCCATTTATTTAATGTACTCCCATTATTGCTGTCTTTTTTATCATGTTAAGTCAAATAAAGATATGTCTTGAGGACAAATCCTGTCATTCGCCAAATGCCTGGACGTACGCAAGCATGTGTATTTGTATCCACGTTTCTAAACTTGTCACTCCAGTTGGTGGCATACTAGTAATGTGTTGTAATGTGCAGTAAGACGCAGAACATGAAAAATATGTCAAACCATTTGACAAACATATGTGTTGATCACAAAATTGAACACTTTTCAACCTTTAGGAGACAGGACACTGTTGACTTTGTTTGCAATAAGCAAGATTCTGAGCCACAAATATCACAAGCACATTTCCAGCACGCAGCAGTAGGCTGTCATTTCCTCCTCACTGTGAGTAAGGGCCAGAGTTGTCACAATAAACCCCGTGGTGCTCGGCAAACCTTATCTGCTTAGTTCTTTATTCAAGGTTAGCTCTCTGTGCCTTCAGGGCAACATTTCACGTGTCTGCCGCGTAAAAAGTTATGACATTGACGTAAGCGTCGCTGCGGAGTCACGTCTCCCGCGTTTGTCAAGGTTGTGATGAGGCTGCAATCTTAATGCGGGGGAAAGCTAGTGTCTTTGTCAATGCAAAGAGGCTCACGCGAGCAAGTCTGCTGCGTTAGAATTATTCGCTTCGAAAGAGAATCTTCGAACACACACGGGCCTTTGGAAACACATGCACACGTGTGCAGAGAAACACCCACGTACGCTCCCTGAGTGACTGCCCACATTACTTTGGAGAGGACGTGTGTGTGTGTGTGTGTGTGAGACAGATAGGGCCCAGTGTCTAATTAACTCACTGCCTTCTGAGGATGTGTGTCCTTAAATCCAAGGCAAATGATGACCACTGGGAAAGGGAGAAAAGATTTACCAGAGGCTGCCACAGAGAGAAAGTGTCACTGTCGGCCTGTCATGAATTCTGTAAGCGACGACAAATGACGTTACAGTGTTACCGATTTGTATTTTGCGCATGATTTTTTTTTTTTCACCCCCCTAAGAAAGCACTAAAAGAAAAGAAGGTTTTTTTTAATGGCTGTCGCGATCATGTTCGGTCTGTCTCAGTGGACATGTAAAGCACAAATCAGAGGCCGTGCTCAAGCAGACTCGCGATAAGGAGGGTGCCCGAGGTGGTGCAGATTCAAGGAGTGCGATAGAGAGATTCTCCGCCACAGTCGCAGTCATGGAAACATGAGACAGACTGTACATTTCTGCGTGGAAGAAGGTATGCAAACACCTGATGGCGACTTGCTAGTTTTTCTTCCCAGTCATGGCACACGCAGCATTAGCTCCAAACACTTTGTTGTAATAGAGACTCAACGAAAGGCAAAAGGAAAAAAAAAAAAACACAAAAAAAACCAACAACCTCACAAAGACACCGAAGACAGACAAAGAGCTGGAGTAGCAGGGACAGCAGGAGGAATTAAAGTCTTTCATTAGACGAGACGTAGAGTGATGTCAGTGTGTGGCACACAGAAAAGGCCTAAAGGGAAGAGTATAAAGGCAGAGTCACTTTCAAGCTGCAGTAATTTAATGAAACCAAGTAGGGGGTAGATGTGTTTGTGTGTGTGTGTGTGTGTGTGTGTGTGTTTATTTCAACAAACGTCTCCCGTGTTCAACCTGTTTCAAAGTTGGCTCAAACAGCTGAAGTCATCACTATAAACCGCGAGGGTGACGTGCAACTCTTTTTGCTTTTCCTTTTTTGTTATTATCGTCTTGAGCTGCATACAAACACGTCCTCTCGCTAAGCCTGTTGTCATATCATACAACACCAGGCTAAGCAATACGGCTAAGCAGGCTGCTCAGTGAGATGTGAAATTGAAATGCAGCCTCGGTTATTAGACAAACAACCTATCACCCATATACTGCTAGTTCTCTGTCAACAGCCACTGTAGCATCAACTAACAACACAACTTATTTGTTGATGGAGGAGACCGAGGCGTGGTGTGCGTGTGTGCTGATGTGCACACTCTTCATCCTATACATCGCCAAGGCTGCGTGCAAATACAAACAGTAGCTCTGGTAAAATAATATATTTTAACCTGTATGAACTAGTTAACAACAGTATGAAATGGTTATTTTACAGTATTTAAAGTGAACTCTCAATTGTAACACATATGCACCCTTTCACCCTTGTCACATCTCTGCGTACTGCACTGTATTTCTCCTAATAGTCGGGTTTCTTTAGTCAGAATTGAAGAAGGGGAACAGCATGAGGTTTACAGTATGGTGTGACAAAGGTTGCTGCTAAATTGTGACCTCAATGAAACTGAGAGGAAATGCTTGAGTAAACATTAAAAAAAACAAAGAAGAAGAAAAAAACTCAATTGGTAGCGCAGAAATGAAACAAGTCCAGATAAATTAAAGCTTCCGAGTTGTATGACGACAGCTTAGGACATACTCTATGTTATGTGTGTGTTCTGCCAATTAAAATGAACTTCTTTTCATCAGTGTATGTCCAGAATATTCAAATGGCGGCCCAAGAGATCGGCCCAACATCGTAGTGGCCCAGCCTGTGAGAAAAAAAGTGGAGAAGCACTTGTTTTCTAGGCAGATGCTATTAGCACACATGCTAATAACAGTTACAGCTCATACTGTGCACTTTGAGGCGTACGAAGGACAGGTACGGCCGAAATAATTTGTTTGCTAGATCATTTATTATGTTTTTGATGTACTTTTTTAAATGTGTCCTCACCTGCTGCTCACCTGCTGCAGGAAAATGTCCACCCTGGCTAAATTTCTTAGTTTTTTCATTGAAACGTCCTGGTGAACATTTTTTGATCGTCCAGTTTGGGAGAAATCTTCTGTTTCTAGAGTGATTGCTGCATTAACATTATTAAATGCTTCTGGAAGAAAAAAAAAACTGGCTCGCCTTAATAGCGCTGGGTTGCATGTTTACGTGTTTGTAAGATAGAAGTCCCACTTTCCCACTGCACACAGGGAACCTCAATAATTCAGATCCAGCAGCTGTCAGACGCAGCAGCAGATGTATTTCTGAGTGTGTGACTGATGCATTGTAAATGTTCCATTTTCCTCGAGTAATTCACCAAATGTTGATTTATCGGATGCATTTTTTGAAGTAGCCCTACAGAAACATTCTCTGTCCAGCATCTCTGACAACAGGCATCCCTGAATATAGTTTAGACCAGGGGTGTCAAACGTACCGGCCCACCAGGAGGAATCTGTGAACAAATATGATACTTTTCACTTCCAGATACCTGTGGTTAAGTGTTTTATACCTTTGTAAATAGTAAACTTTCAGGTTGTTTTGTAAAAAGACACTTAATTTAAGGTGAAACAAAGGGAAACATTTGGATTGCTTGTTGTTAATAGGTTATCATGATATTATTTGACAGGTCCAGCCCACTTGAGATTGTAGATTGATGGTTTAGACCAGGGGTGTCAAACTCATTTTTGTTCAGGGGGCCGGACCAGTAAAAATAGTAAAATAATAGCTTAAAAACCTATGAACAACAAGAACCCCTTTGTTTTTTCTCCTTTGTTTCACATTTACTGAAGGATACTTTTACAAAACATGAAATTTCTTGAGAAATATAGGTGCAATTTCAACAATATCATGCCTAAATTTACTATTTACCCAGCACACTGGATCTATAAAGGCACGGGTATCTGGAGCATTTGACATTACGTTTAGATTAGTGTGAAATTTAACAAATTCATCCTGAGGGGGCCGGTTCTGGCCCCCGGGCCGTATGTTTGACACCCCTGGTTTAGACAGTACACTGGCTATTGTTCTTCATGCTTGTCTCACATGTGCAGAGACGCCTTTGCACATGAACTCAGTGCAGAAAAACACCCTACAGTGAAGTTAGGAAATGTTATCGGAGTGTTTTGGTGTGACCTAAGCCTGAAAAAGAAGCATACAAAGCAGGAAAAGGCAGTTCTGTGTGTGAGCAGTATCCTTAAGCACTACTAGCTCAGGTGTGAGTTAGTGGTAGCTCAGCTTTTTTTCAGGTCCCTGACTAACTGCAGTCACGTTTGCTGCGCACATCTGCTGCTGTGCTTATGTTAATACATAAGATGAATGAGTCCCATCACTCGTTTATTTCTGGAAGGAAATGGATGATTTTATCACGCGCTAACCCCAACCCATGCACGACCAGATGACATGACGGTTACACTAAACACGCCACTCAAAGTCACTCTTAATGGATTTTTTTTTTTTCTTGTCTTATAATAAAAAAATAAAAGAATAAAAATCTAATATTGGGAAGCAGTTATCCCCACAGCCCCCGTGCCTCTATCTCACGTCATGCCATATGGGCTGATTCATGCTGCTACATCCATCATTGAAAAGCCTCCGGAGAGAAAGGTTAGAATTTAGCTAAAGGCTTTCCAAATACATCAGAAGATTCATCCAATTTTTTTTGTTTGTTGCCCAGTCTGTGAAACATCTGAGTTGATCATTTTACACTCACCTTCAAATGCCAGTGGTAAATATCGATTTAGTATGACAGTTAAAAAACATGAGTCTTACCAGAGTGTGAAGTAGCCGTCTATTTGCATGTGTTTTTATTTATTTCCACCTACACTGAGTCACTCATTAAGTTTAATTGTACTCCGGGGCTTCATTAGAATTTTATTTTTTGTAATAAATGAGTGTAAGTTGTTGGCAGTACATATTTGGTGAGTTGCCAGGTACCCCTAATGTGCGTTTCACTACTGTTTTGACCTGCCACCCGTATTCATTCATTAGTTGAAAACTTGTCAGATACACACTTCCATTTATCTCTGATGTGGGTCGTTATTCAGCGCCGTGGGTTCAGGAGGTCAAACGCCTTCAGCAACAAGTTGTCCTCGTTAAAACTCCTCCTCAGCTCACTGAACGTTTCATTAACACTTAAACGCGCTCTCTCAGCGGCAGTGTTTAATGGACTTAAATTTGTCCAAACTGAGAGCGGTAACACACAGACATGCATTTTATGATGCATTTTAATTCCAATCTGTCATTATCCCTTCACTGGTCATGTGGGTCATATTTTACTTCAAATTGAACCACTTTTTAAAACATATTTTCAAATAATCATTGCTGAAATGACCCCTTCTAGTTTGTGAACCACTCCATGACCTTTGTGGCCCCTTCTTGCACCTCTCTGACAAATGCCACTGTCATATCAGCAGGATCTCTTAATGCACATAGGAGGAACATAAACATTGATCTGCTCCACATATAAAGGCCATTGTGTCTGTGTTTTCTGTGTCAAAATGTCACCGGTGGGAGTAAAAAAGAGTTTCTTTGGCACACAAGCAATAAAATAAACGATTGCCATAAATAACGAAGCATCCTCCCATAGTAATCTATTCATGTATAGTTTTTTTTTGTCTTGTTCCGGAAGAATTATGTTCCATTTATACACCAACGACTCCATTCTACTACCAGCTGTGATATAAATATCATAAGTACATCAATTTAGAGTGGATACTTCTTCAGTGTCATTGTCAAGAACCCACATCCAGGCAGAAACAATACTGCGTTGTTTCCTCCCTCTGCTTAATTGACAGTAACAAACTGACATCCCATGGTACAAGTGCAAGTGTGTATTTCCTTGAATGTAATCTTATGTTTCTCTTTAGGCTCTTAATTCAACTAGAATCCTTTTTTGTCTCCCACCAAGACTATTTTGCATTAGACTTTTCTAATTGAGTCTTTGTCCAAATATGCAAATAGTTGTCGTCTGTGAGATATTTTCACTACAGTTCAATATCAAGTTAATGAGCCAAGTCCAAGCAATGCTCACTGGAGCCATTGGAAGAAGAAAAAAGAAAAAAAAAGAAATCCATACCTGTATTTCTCATGGATTGTTGCATGTCGTTGAGGGGGAGAAAGGAATATGAGCATTAGCCAGATCAATGTAGCAGAAAATGGCTGGAAGAGGGAACTGCAAGTGCTATTTCTTGTTTACAACGTTGGTGCGATGCTAAATAACGTCGCACTCGTCATTTTGAGTTTAAGTGTGTGTGTGTGTGTGTGTGTGTGTGTAAGAAAGTGCAATTTGATGATGGAGAAGATGAGATTGTCCCGGCTTTACCTCCTCTGCAGTGTGCGGGCTACGACGCCCTGCCGCGAAAGAGCACATAATCAATCACCTATCACCAGTTTCACTTTACTTGACATTTTCTTTGTGTCCTAGTTGAGCCGAGAGACTCAACAGCCGTCCGCTGTGATAATAGTCGTCTGCCAAGACATCCACGCTGGGAGAGAAAATAAATCACGGGAAAAACAATCTTACAAAAAAGGGGGAGGACGAAAGTGGACAAAGGTTACAGAACGCATTGTTTCCCAGGCAACGGGCAATTAAATTCCTACCCTTTACTATACCTTAATTAATCTTCAACCACACCTCCAAGTATTGGAGTCACACATTATCTTCAGTGTCCTGTTTATGTCGCCCAACTTACAGTAGCACTCGAGCACTAGAGAGCAGATTTAGTATTTAGTATTTATTTAAAAAAAAAAAATATTGTTTCCTTTTCCTTCTTCTTCTTCCTCTGCTTCTTAACCACCTGCACGCTGCGACCTTCAAATACTGTCAATCAAAGCAGCGGCACAAGGGATTAAATTAAAACGAATGGCGTGCTCTTAAAATATAACCTGCAGCTACATTTAAAGGTAGAAGAGCAAAAAAAACTAGTCTAATCAAGTGTCTGTATGCCAAGGGCTTTTGAAATGTAAATCTCCGCCAGCACACTTAGTCATAGGTTAGATAAAAGTCTGCGGAAACGTCGCAGATGTGACTTCACTAATAAAGTCAAGTGGGTAATTAGAATTTTAGATACATACACAATGCGCGGGGTTCATTTAATGCTGCCGCCGTCAAAAAGGCGGCATCGCGTGGAAGTGACCAACATTTAAAGGGTCGTCAAAAACGAAATAAATAAATAAATAAATAAATAAATAAGCTACAGACACGATTACCTCACTGCAGACGACTCACCCAATGTTGACACTGTACATGGCCTGGTCACACGTTCACTGTGTCTTAACCAGCACGTTTGTTTAAGTTTGGGGAACATAATCAGTGCGACAAAGAACGCTGGCCTTCAGCAAATGAGCTGGGCAAATTATAGCTCCTTCATTATGGGATCACAATTAGTCCGTGGATCGATACATACAGTAATCACCTGCTGGTGCAGAGAAAATGCTAATGAGAATCATGGAGTCTTTTGACGAAAGAATATAAATGTTTTACTCAAACTGGACTTTGTAAATAATAATACATACGTTATTAAATCATCCAATTACAACACGTGTGCAGCTGTGCTGTGCAAGTTCATTTGTCTGGACATAAACTCACCATTGATTTATTTGATAAAAGATTGTCAGGTTTTTGCCGTTTCTCATTATGTGTTAGTTCAAATGAATCGAGCGAGCTCAAGCGCCTAAGATCCTTTACATGTTGCCATGACGACACTGGAATCAACATTCAAGCTGCTCCCTGCTCCTAATTCGAGGACGGTTCCTAATAGAGGACGGGTTAAATGCAGAGACAGAATTTCCCCTAAGGGATCAATTAAGTATGAGGAGAAAAAAAGAATCAAGGTCTTTATGAAGATTCTTGTATGTATTCATGACTTTTTCTAAGTGTTGTGGTAAGTTTAAAAACCCGGGAGTAAGAAGTGCAAAAAAGAAAGAGCGAAATAAATCATTTAAAGACTTTTATGCTCCTATAAATCATTCTACCAAATGGTCTACCAGGCAAACCTGGTAAATATTATATTATATATTATATTATATTTGCTGTGCTGTCATAGTCATTGGGACAGTAAATGATATCATTTGAGTTGTTTATTATATGTTTACATGATTTATGAGACCCCATGGTCATTTTTGCTCAGGGAAGTCACACATTTATGAGTGTTTATAATACATTTAAATAAATATTTTCTATTGTTCTTATTATTATTATTTTTATCCATGTATTTACAACTACCTGTTGTCTCCCGGTTTTCACGTCGTCCCGCGATTCGTCTATCAAATGAATGTGAACGTGGACACTCAAGTTTGAATTATAAAATCACAATTTAATGACTCCTTTCCATCCTACAGTAATCGTTCCTCGTTCTCTATCGCCGCCTTTCCGCGTGTGTTCCACAGCAGGACGCCAGTCTCTGTGTGTGGACTCCAGCGATCCCCGTTGGCTTATGAAGCCGCATCAAAGCTTTCACACTGCGTCCCACCGCTCCTCTTATCTCACTGTTTCTCCAAAGCTGTCGGACACTGTCTCTGTGGGGCACACGGCGCTCATCGGGAAGCTAATAGAGTGAGACTGTATGTGTGCAGTGTGCCTGCGCGCGTGACGCGGTGAGAGCGTCGAGGATAATGCGACGTGACGAATGGATTTTGCATATGTCCAAATGCACACGCTCACAATTCTCCCGTTGTCTCCTTACTAATAGCACCTCACTGCCAATATGTCACCCGATCGTCCTAAAAGCTGCATGTCAGGGTTCATTTTTGCGCCGACGAATGCGCCACACAAGTTTGGATGCAGCTATTCATGCGGCTCATCTTATTAAACCTGTTCCCTCCTTTAGTCGGAGCCAAATCCAATCTAATAACACATGCTGCACTGCACTTTTATTACTGTGATGCCAACCAAAGACTCCACAATGCCGCTCGCTCGACGATGATGATGTCGTTGTTGTGTTCTTCCAAGGCCAGGAACATGTGTAATAAATATCCATAGATCAGCGTTCACTGCGGTTTGCCGAGAAGTGAGATTGCATACTTGTTTACACATCCCGGGGCTGATTTTCTCGAGTGAAGCTAGAGTGCATGAGTCGTGTATGTGTGAGTGGGTTTGGAGTGGGTGTGATGATCCAAGTCCGGGGGAATTGATTACACTTTGGGTGGAATTCCATCCTCTACCTCTGCTCGTCCTCCCCCCTCACACAGAGACGGGACAACCCCCTCAAGAACGGCGAGGGCCAGGACTCCTCCTCCACCTCAACTGCAGCAAAATACTTAGTTGTTGGTGCCGGTGTGATCGTGGCATACGCCAATGGTTTTGATGATTGAAGTCTTACTTTTTACACGATTGAGCAACATTTATTAAAGTTCTCTGTGTAATTAACCGTCAAGATAATGAGGCTGCCTGGATTTATTTTGATTTTATGGCTGTAGAATTGTCAAAAAATTTTCAATGGTAACTTTCACTTTGGATATCTGGCAGTTATTCGACCGTTTGGGAATTACGGTGCTGAGACGCTGGCGTCACAAACGTGCGACGCGCTGGGGAATCTCGTCTGTGATCGGACGGTCGTTCCGTGGAAGTTCTAAAGGTTCTTTTCGGCATCCATCCATCTGTATTCTACCACTTTATCGTCCACATGAGGGTCGCGGTGCTGTGGCAATCGCGAGCTGACACAGGGCGAAAGGCGGGGTCACACCCTGGACAGATCGCCACTCCGGAATTTTTTTTTTTAAATTTCACAAACAGTCTACGAGTTACGGTAATGAGAAGCAAAAACCGTCTTGTGCCACTGACGTCTGCTTTTCTGTTAATATTGTACAGTATTGTACTGACACGTAGGTTGAGCGCCATGAAAGGCCACCAGTCTGCGCATGTGGAGAGTGAATGCTGACTTTGTGTATCTCATTTGGGGCGGTTGTCGGTAAGATTGCTCTGCCTTGTGCGCCGGTTGTATCGTTTTCGACCCCCGGAGGACCTTTGACGTGGAGCGGTCCATTCAGTCGTCTCAGCGGCATCCACCACCAGAGGAACGTGACATTTAGTGAATAATAAAGATGCCGTTATGAGTGTCTAAATTTCAATTGAGTCGTTGCTGTAATGTAGTCGGGGCCTTCGTTGAGGTTAATTGAGACCTTGACAGCACTTTAGTTACCGCTTTGTGCTTGTGTGTCTTTTCTTACCTCTGGCTGCAGTGTGCGGCTCTCGGGGCTTTTATGTAAAGCTATTTGATCTGAGTGAAAAGTGTGTACGTTGAGTGTGTGTGTGTGTGTGTGTGTGTGTGTGCACGCACGCAGTCACACGACCGCACCGCCGGATTGAAATGATGAGATACAGATGATGTACAGGACTTTAAAAAAAAGAGAGAGGCATGCATCGCGACAAGCACATATTCACGGGGGCTGAAGTGGTCTCAGAGGAGTTCTATGAGTTTTTTTGTGGCGAGATTGGAGTCATCTTCTTCTTTGCGTTCAGTGCTTTGCTGCATGGAGGACGATCACCTGCTCCTGGCAGCACACAGGGCTTATATGAGATGAACAAGTGTATGAGTGTGTGTGCGTGTTCTGGCCTGTCAGTGTCCATGTGTCCGCCATGCGTCCCTTCAGCTTTATCTGGCGCTCTCATTAACCGTACACAAACAAAACATTCTTATTTGTACTTAACGCGGCTCGCGGCTCTCCTCGGTTCGTTTGTTTTGCTCTGTCTCGCCGAGCTAACGGATGCAACCGCAAGCTGTTTGTTGCTCACTGTTAAAAGCCCCGCTCTTTGGAAGGGGGTCCAGCTTTAATACATAATTGAAAATGGTCGCTGTGGTCCATTTGCTGTGCTTTTATTCTTCCAGCATCAGCAAGACAGACACCGCCACGAGGCTGCTCCTGGGGATTTACTTCATTTTTTTTCCTCTGCATCTCTTTCTCTCTCCTTTGTTGCCTTTTTTTTTTTTTTTTGATGACAATTCACACTTCAATTGAGATTGCTCAAATGTTTATTTTATTAAATCTTTATTAGGTAGCTGCCATTTGTCCTTCACCTCCTCCCTGCAAGCGTTTTCTTTCGCGTTCTTTTCGCACTTTATTATCTTGACGTGTCTCGTTTGAAAGAGAGTGCCGTCATCCATGTTAATGTTCCAGAAATGCAGCAGTTAGGATGCCACTTAAACACAACATCATAGGTCCCATGCAGCTGTTATTCCTTAAATTGGTATGAATAAAAAAAAAAAGTGTAATCAACTTTATTTGACAATCACACATTGAACAGTCGTCCCCCCACCCCCCGTCACCCACTTTTCCTTGTGCCTCAGTCCTAAACCTCATTACCTGAGGCTGACTCCTCAAACTCGGCCTCCCTGGGGGAAGAAGCGATGGAACCCAGGAAGTATCACTTTGATCATGGCTCTTGTTGGGGGAACCAGTTGATTTGTATCACCGCCAGACGGGGAAGAGTTATTTGACAGCAGAAAGCGATTATTTGTACCATGAGTCCTTTTGGTATTTTGTGTTAAAATGAAAACTATTAATCACAAGGAGCAATATATCAAAATTAGAATGAAAACAACCTTTCTTTCCGCGTTTACTTTTGCATCCACACCCTGAAGTGTCCGTCTTGTGAGTGCTGCAACAGGTGTTTAAGTTCCTGACAGATGCACATGGTGTCCTCCCCCCTGTCGTACAAACTGGCTGTTTTGACTGGTTGTGTGTGCACGGCGCTCGCTGCAGTGGGAGCTGCTCATGTGTTTGGGTTGCAGACAGACTGACAGGCATTAACAGAGTTGTCAACACGGCGTCTCCTTCCTTCATTCCTTCCTCTTCTCTTAAGATTTGTTGTTTTGCTTCTGTTTTTTCCCCCCAAATCTTATTCTGACTGACCTGTTTATGCTGCTTTGACAAACTAATTATGTTGCAAATAAATGGTGTTTCATCTGTTGTATTCGGGTATTTGCATTTTAAGATGGTAAAACTGTCTCAGATTGACATTTTAGACATTGAAATTGAATAATAATGTCATTTACAATCTGGGTTTGATCAATTTGGCACAAAAAGGATCTACTTTTTTGACTTAACCCTTTAACACCTAAGCATCAAAATGTCATTCCGAACATTTTTTTGCTTATTTTAACCAAACAACAGCCAGAAAATGTCCTGTAACTAAGTGCTTTTGCCCATTTTTCCAGAATAACTTTCAATAGCTGGCAGTTATTTGCAATTTACTGCATTAGAATAGTGTATTAACAATTTAAAATGAAGAAAAACAAGAAGTTTTAATTAGAAAAAAACACTAGTTGGTTTCCTGCAACATTGTGGATGAAATGACCGTAATAACCACACGTTGACTTCGACCTGCAACTTCTCTTTGGAATTTTTCCCGATAGCAAAAACCGTCGTGTAATTACTTGAATGCAAAGTGCGCCTGTGCAAACTCGGTGTTAAAGGGTTAATATGCATTTAAAATGATGTTTATTTGGAAGTGATTATGCTTCGACGGACTTAGTCTGTAATACTGAAGTAATCCTTTCTTTCCCACCTCTTATGTTTTCCTCCAGGTAAGGAAGAGTCGGTGGCCACCTTCAAGGGCAACGAGTTCTTCTGCTACGACCTGTCGACGACGCCGATCCAGAGCAGCACCGACGAGATCACGCTCTCCTTCCGCACGCTGCAGCGCAACGGACTCATGCTGCACACGGGGAAGTCGGCCGACTACGTGAACCTTTCCCTGAAGAGCGGTGCCGTCTGGCTGGTCATCAACCTGGGCTCGGGGGCCTTCGAGGCCCTGGTGGAGCCTGTCAATGGCAAGTTCAACGACAATGCCTGGCACGATGTGCGCGTCACCCGCAACCTGCGCCAGGTAAACACTGTCTCCGTAACCCAGGGCCACCGCATATGGAGTGGTGCCTCTGTTGGACACCCACCTTAACTCTGCTGCTTTATCTAACTCTCCTCTTCTTTTTTTCTTCACTTTGCACAAGAGGTTTTTGACTCGTCTACCTTCTCCTCTGCCGTTGCTCGCTGCCAAATCTAACAGACATCTCTTCCTTTGCAGGTTACACTCGAACAGAAACTTGGTGCCGTGTTTTTGTTTGTTTCTCTCTGAAAAAATAAGCTCACCTTGATGTGCAAAGATCATTGTAAAGGCAAAGGATGGAAAATTCATCACACAAATAACACAAATTCTAATTAGATTATAGTTAACATGCATGAAAGTAACGTTAATAAATGCTATGCATATTAAAGATGCGGCAGAACAAGTGAAGAAAAGTGTGGTGCTCAATATGTATGCACATAATGCACTGGGCTACACAAATAGAATGCACCCCAATTCATCAAAGGTGACAACGCACTTATACCCTCTCTGAACAAATTACCCAACACATCTTTACAAATCTTTAATCGCAGATAATGGGAAACAAAAGAGCACCTGCAACCTGCAGTGTATGAGCACGAATGGGGCGGGTAAGTCGCACAGAGACGCGCACATACAGTACATTCTGCGAAAAATACTCCAGGTCATCAATTGGCGGTTGCAGATAGGGGCAGTGAGATGCGATCAATTTCACTTAGACTTGCCGTGCTTACTTCTCCGCATAGTTTTGGGAGGAATTGTAATTGGAATGAATGTCTTGTCAGACCTAATAATGGCCATTGTAAGCAGCCTTGGATGCACAAAAGAGCCTGATGTGAATGCATTAACACAGAGATGGTACATCAGCTTTTTATGGTGTGCCTGCAGATACACCCACAGGAAGTTTGCATATAGAAAAACAACAGGAAGTAACAAAGTCCTGTGCTTACTTACTTATACTTAGATGCATCCCATTAAAAAGGGCAATCTTGAGTGCAAAATAATTCGAAACGTGGACTAAGTGCGGTTAAATAATCGGGGAGGGGGCTCCCCCGACATTTATTTCACCGAGCGATGACATTAAAATGGGTTTCATATAATAAATTAGAAAATGGTACAAGATCTGTGATATTTTATATGCCATGCTTGCCTTAGGATAAGGGGGTAGTGATCACACACTCGCAGACAAGCACTCATACACAGTCGGGGTCAAATATGCAATGCTGCAGAGCTGTGTGTGATCACCAGAGTGAGACTCGCTTAATGAGTTTTGGAAAACCAAGCGGATTTGAAAGATTTACAGCATGCGCTGACCCGCCGACCACCGACTGCACCGCAATGACCATTAGCCAAATGAGCAACACAAGCACGTAGACATGCTAAACTGAGACATTGTAGTTATTTTCAGCCTATCTGCTCGTATCGCTCGCCGTCCGTCTGTGTAGACTGGCAGTTATAATAACAATGTGACTGGAACTGTGAGGGTTCTTGCACGCGGAACACAGTTAGGCAGGAAGTCAGAAGCAGGTGTAGCATGCAACAGTTGGTCCGTTTTCATAATGAAAGCCTTTAGCGTGGCTCACCATGTTTCGTTTAAACAACTAAAGCAAAGCCACAAATCTTTTAGTCTTTGCCACGTTTAGTGCACGGAACACGAGTTATTGTACGCTGCAGTACAGCAAAGTAAGCAGATATCATTAAAGCATTACAATACGTGACATGTCATTTAGCAGACGCTTTGGTCCAAAATGCATATATGTATATATATACATATATATATATATATATATTTATATATATATATATATATACATATATATATATATATATATATATATATGTATACTGTATGCAGATATCAAATATCTATACTCTGTCCATGTTAAGACCCAGAACCACTGATTTCCACGTGGCAACTTAATCCCCAGTGGATTATTGTATTTGACCTTAAGAGGTAGCAGAGGTGTTAAAGAGCTCTTTAGGTTTACACGAGAGCATCCCCACCGAGAGACACAAGGAGCCGACGTATTGACGCCATCGACCACCACTGACCCAGTGTTTGCTCTTGAACTGATAACCGCTGATCCGTGAGCTCTTTCATGTACACCAGTGCAGAGACAGACGTGTGTGTGTGTGTGTACATTACACTTAAATATGAAAAAGACAACGATTGAGGGAAAATCTTAATGCTGTATGTATGAAGACCATGAGTGTAAAACAAAGATACTGTACATCTTAAGGACAGTTAATGATAAATAATAAAATGAACACAGTACTCAAGATAAAAAAAAAAAAGACATAACAATAATGTAATTAAAATGTAGACCAATTACGGAAGAGGATTAGGGCCACATGTAAAAAGATTTTTTTATAAAGTAAAGTAAAAAACAAACAAAAAAACCCAGCATAATTGTCAGAATTTGAGTTTAATCTCAGAATTAAAGACTTTTTTCTCAGAATTCTGACTTTAATCTCAGAATTCATGCTGTTTTATTTATTTTCTTTCTTTCAAATGTGGCCCAAATACTCTTCCGCCACCAATACCAATACTAATTCTAGTTCTGATTCTGTCCATTTTACTTGATTTGCATGAGATTAACGTGAAGCAGAGGGTGGATAATATGTCGTTGACACCTTGATGTCAAGACAAAGCAAGTATTTAATACCATTTCCTAACATATTTCCAAAACTACATGTACACTTAAACACACTTTTACAGACCACTGCAGATCGTTCTCAAATGACAGGCACGTTGTTTCACTCCCACCGTGTTCGGTGCGGTTAATTATACACTTAATTGTGTCATCTCATGTTAAAAAATGTCTGGAAATGTAAAAAAAAGAAAACAAGGACACTGTGCCTCCCATTGTGCTGTAGCTAATAGAGTATCATGCCTGCAGTCTGCACGACAAACTGAACTGTGAAATCTAACTGAGGTTTCTGCTCCAGCCTCGTTTGTCTCGAAGAGTCTCATTCACTTTGTCTGTTGTTCTCCTAACACTGTGCGTACGTATCTACCGCCGCATCCGAATAAGTTAATCCTCTCACTAACCAGACTCTATCTGTCTCTCTCTCCTGTTGGATGTGTCTATCCTCCACAAAACCTGTGAATTTGTCAGAGTTGTGCAGGATAAAATGATGCAGACAGATTTGGGTGAGGTGATGGGGACACTCCGTCAAGAGAGAGAAAAAGGAGAAAGGGGAGGGCAGGGAGAAGGAGGAGAAATCGGTATGGTATGTGGCCAATGACTGATCATAGATTCAGAGCTCCCCTTGGTGGCATTTGGCAGTACTGCGAGTGTGTGTGTGTGTTTGTAGAATTTAGCTAATCCCTGTGGTATTCAGTTGCAACGTAGACAAGGACACACGCTCTCTCTCCCTGCAGTGCACACTCACAAACATCCTACACCATTCATCCCTGCCCACAGCGGTTAGCATGCCTATTTTACCTCCTCCTCCTCCCCCCCCTCTCTCTCTCTCTTCTCTCTGACATTATGATCTACTATCATGTCCGTCTTATAGACTTCAGCACCAGTCACCATCCTTGCCCCCGTCTCTCCTCTGGGATCTCACACGACGTCTAAAGGCAGGAAGCGCGAGAGCAAAGACAAAAGATGAAACCCCTCGTGTCAGGATGTCTCGGGGAAATGATCCGTACCGTACACTGCGCCAAACACATCACATTGGGAAACTAGGTCAAATATTATGCATGCAAGGACACTGTAGTCAGCACTGCACTCTGCAGAGTTAAAACAAATCCAGATTTTGTTCTGTATTTTATTTGAAAATGTGCAAACAGATCATGAGGCAGGGCAAAGAAAACTTGAGTTGCTTTGTTCATACATTTTTATCCCTTTTAAGTGGTTTCCAAAATGATTTGTTGTCACAAAGTGGAGCTTGTTAGATTGTACGTCCATTCCCAGCTTTTAGTCGCTACGATCACTTACAACGTGCTGGAAATGAGCTGGAATCAAACACCTTTTGTCCAGATATGTTCACCAGCCTCTAAAATCTCGTCACATGTGTAAACCACTTCCATATTTTATTCCGGATTATAGAAACGCAATGAAACGTGCGGCGCGCTCCGCTGAAAAGAAATAGGGCGGCAGGGAAATACAGTAACGTATACTGTATGCTGATGAATTCTTGGAGGGCAAACTTTTCCGTGCGAATGATCGCGGCCTCGCATCACACCTGCTTGTTTGTCTGCTCGGCAGACAATTGAGTCCCGCGGGAGCGAGCGCGGGCACTCAGAGGAAACGCGAGACGCACACTGGCAGGGTAGAGGAGGTGTGTGTGTGTGTGTGTTCTCATGAGAAGAAGATGAAGAAGAAGAACGTGTGAAAGAAAGATTGTGTGCACGCCGAGTGTAGTCCTGTCATCTGAGACTAAAGGAGTATCAGACCAGCGGGAGACACAACAGTTTGAGCACAGGGAAGTTTTCTTTGAAATGAACTTTAAATCCCGCCATCGTGACTAAGAAACACCTCACCTTTAACACTGTCTATTACTCCCCGCCTCCCCTCCCTCACACATCCGTTTTCCATGTAAGTGGATTAATGAATGGATCAAACGGATGTTTTCTGTCCTCCCAGTGATGCACAGGCCCCAGAGTTCAGCCGCGGCAGACGAGCTTTGATCTGCGTCGAGATCAGGTTCAACAAAGGTCAGGGCGAGAATTGTAACGCGTCACACGTTAGCGGTGACCTTTGCGAACCGTATCCGAGTCCCTTCGCTGTGTTATAATCTCTGAGAAGGCTGATATCTTTAATTTGCTCGGGCCTTAGCCCTCTCTTAAGAATGAGAGGAATGTGTTTATGTTATTTCTAAGTGATTCAGCCTCTAAAAGGGCACTCATATCTGATTTGTTTTTTGTTTTGTTTTGTTTTGCAGGCCCCTGCTTCACAGGGAGAGCCGTGAATGACTGCTAATAGTAGTGGCATTATACTTTTCTACAATTTAGTTCACCAAACTAGGGCCACAGTAAGCATACGTTACATCAGAACAAGCGATTATACAATTTTATTTTATGTTTTAGTGATGTGAATCACAAAAAAAACACTGTTGAACTTTGAATCTGAAGGCATGCATGTAACTGTTTATGATCCTTAAAGTCAATAATGGATTAGAAAACCTATAAAACACTAGCGGAAAGAAGAAGAATGGAATCAGATTAACCCTTTATCACAGCGGCGTCAAACGTACGGCCCGCGGGCCAGAATCGGCTCACCAGAGGGTCCAATCCGGCCCGCGTGGAACTGAAATACTGTGTTTTTGTGCCTTTATAGATCCGCCATGATCTGTAAGTTATAATGCACATATGTAAATGGTAAAACTTGCGTAATGTTGTCGAAATTACACGAGGAATATTTTGAGTTCTAATTATTGTTATTGTGCTTTTATTTTACTGGTCCGGCCCACTGACTCTCAAAAACAACTTCCAATATGTGGCAGTCATTTACAATTTACTGCATGTTAAAATAGTGTGTTAACTATTTAAAAATGTTTTATTTAGAAAAAAAAAACACTGCAGCTGTATATGTTAAATTAGAATTTTGATACTGTGAAATTACTGTAATAAGCACATTGTGGGCCGTAATGTGCAACTCAGAAACAGTTGGAACAACGCTGTGATACGCTCGACGTAAAAGGGTTGAACAAAGACAGAGAATATTTCGTTGTACAGCCGAGTACCCAAACAAACCACATGAAATTCTACACTTGTAGCCTGCGTTCATGCCTCTCATGCATAATCTAAAGTGGTGCTGCTTAGCTGGATGTCTTCACACTGACCACACAGCACTTAAGCCGTTTCACTCAAATAGTGTTTTTTTTAATTACAGAGTAATGTCATGAAAGTGAAACCTGTGTTTTAAACACAGACTTTTCCTCACCTAAAAAAAGCTGTGGGATTTGAAAATGAAGCGCTGTCACAGCTCGGCTGCTGCCCGCTCATTAGGGAGACTCGTTGTCATTTATTAGTGTTGTAAGATTGTCTCGGGGCACTGTGATCTTCCAAAAGTATTTATCCTTGGATAAAACACACCGTAGCCCTCGAAGCTAACTTGTATTTGGTGATCTTCTTTTACGAAGACATCACTATATTGAAGCGTCACAGTTTAACTGGCAGAGCATGATTCATATGAGATGACAGAACGAGATCAGACCCTTCCCAGCCCTCAGTCAATACCAGGAGCCTGGGCACTCCCCTCCTCTTTCTTGTCACTACTATCTCCACCTCTCTCACTTGTTCAGATTGTTTTTCATCAATTTCTGCAAGGCATGATCAGCCGCAGTTACTCTCCCTGCTCCCCGTCCTCCCCCATCAGTCCACCTCCCTCCCTCCCTCCCTCCCAACACTCAGCCTTCCTCCAGTAGGCGGCCAGAATTCCTACGAGACAGCCAATCAATTTCCTCTCCTCATCCTGGGCCCATTCCCTTTCTTTCTCATTTTCACTCTGTCTCTCTTGCACATGCTCGCCTGCAATTTGTCACTTAGCAACTGTGCGTGTGCTATTGAGTGGTGAATCATCCCTGGCTGCAATATCACAGTGGTTGCATAAACCCTTTCCTTACGACAAAGTCCTCCAGTCAAACATGATACATATACATTTTTTGACAATAAAATATAAATATAAAACGTGACAAGACGCTCATTCAACAGCTTGGAGAATTATAAACCCTTGTGTCTTGGTGTTTGGAGATGAGTACAGCCAATCCTTTATTCGATATAGTCCAAGCTCCTGTAATTAGGTTAAACTGATCAAAAGAACCACATAAAACTATTGAGCGAAAATTGACTTAAGCTATTCTAATCTGGAGCCGCAGGCTTACATGTCACGGCAGTAGCTGCTACTGTTAGCATTTCAATAAGGTCAACATAATGCGTTTAACATAATGATTGACTCTTGTTGCCAAATTGAAAATATCTGGCACACACACACACACACACACACACAGAGCGATACACCTTCGTGGTGACAATGTGGGTTGCCATTCAAAGCAGACGGGGGTTAGTGGATTTGTTGGTTGTGCATAATGACATGCTAACACCGCTGTAATCCTTTTTCGGTTTACTGCCAATGACATTTTAAGTATATTTCCAATTTAATCCAGCTGTGCAGTGAAAAGCAGTCGTCCTGTCGATGTGTATTTTGATTTACTTATTTCCCCCGTGCACCTTTCCCTCTTTTGATCAGAGACCTGAAGGAAACTCCAAACCCTAAAACCCGGTCCTGGCTGTTTGATACCATCACAGAGAGATGCTGTGTTAAAACAAATCTAATTTGCATCCCATTTCTACCACATTAGCATGGCTGCCTGAGTTTGCACACTCAGTCCCTCATCTACCTAATTTGCCACTACCTGCTCCAGCACTTTCATGTTTATTCATCCCGCTGTCTTGCGGACGTCTAATCGGATAACAAATCCCCGCGCCGTTAGCACATTCAAACGGGTGGAAACAGGTCGCGAAGCGCTTGTGAGACGGAAGCGCGGTTTCGATAATGAGAGAGTGATTATGGAAGAGCACATGACAGGAAGAAAGGTGAATTTATTAAAAATTGAATTCAGACCTGGTTTTAACACTGATTTGCATCCTGGATACAAATACATGCAAATGATGTTTTTGACTGAACATACTGTATGTTACTGCTATGCGCCACTGACCAACTGATGCTGTTCACATTTTAATCATTAGAAAGAAAAAAATCATGTGTTATCAGTGAACGCTACAAATAAATCGACATACTTTATAGGTGCTGAGAAGTTAAATATAAATAAAATACTGCAGCAGTGGGTCAGGGGATATTGGCTGAGTCGGCAGTTTGTGCCAGCTTCAGGTTCCAACTAGAGCCACAAACCACTCCGGGAAGCAAGCATTTGTATGTTAAACATTCAGTTTATTTTCCTGAATTATGGGTTTATAGGAGAAGAAAGCAATTAGAAATAGTGTGTTTTAATAATTATGTTAGCATGAGTCATGGCAGGTGAACATTCTTAAATTAAATGCAAAATAAAACGGAGTAAGTGGAGGTTCAGCCATCTATTTATGGAGTTGGAGGTACAGTGGGAGGTCCTATTGCGTCCACTTCCTGGATAAACTTGCACAGCACATCATCCGTCCATCCTGCCATTATGTGTCCTGTGGTTTCTGTGAGTCAGGATGCACGGGTTGCATTCAGATGTGCCACGTCTATGTGTTCGTGTGATAGGATCACTGATAGGATGGTTGTTAATACCAGGGCTGAACACGGTCAACAAAGTGAAAGGGGAACTTTCACTTTTTGTCTTTGTTTCAATGGAAAAAAAATATCAACAAGTTCAAATGATACAACTTTCTGAGAGAGAGAAAAACCACACTCTTACTGTATTTTCTGTTAATAACTGGCTATAAATTAGAGCGAGACTCACTTAGTTGCACTTTTTGTTTTGTTTTGAAAAGAAGAAAACAAGGTTAGGAGCTTAATGCTTTGTATTTGTTTTTTGCGGCGCTAACAAAGTATATAAAATTAAGGAAAGCTATATTCATATTCGTGTTTATCTGCCACAGCTGTGTGCTCACAAACTGAATCAAAACGCGCACAAGTTAACTGTACCTTTCTCAACGTGTTATTAATTTCTAAATCACATTGCCATCTTTAGTTAGATGAGCCATCTGTCTGTCAAAAAAAAAAAAACGTCCAACCAAACACATGGTGACGAGAGCTTGCAAAAAAAAAAAACAATACGACACAATATCACTTTGTCTGTCTGATACGGACACAGAGGCGTGTGGTATTTAAATTGAAATGTGGTTAATTATTGAATAGATGCACTTGTTTGTCATTGACCTCGGCCACGCCCTCAAGAGAAGGAAATGGCCGCCATTTAAAGAGAGAGAGAGCGAGAAAGTCAGTCACAGATGAGGACGATAGGAAGCACAACAGAAAAAAAAATGGACTGAATTATGGCCATCTGTATTGGAATACACAATATGTTGTACTGCAATTTCCATGCACACATATCTGTGTAGACGCACACACACACACACACACACCCACACACTGTTTGTTTGTGGACTCCTCTCAGCTGTAATTGCAGTGACATTTATATTTGCACCTGAAGCCTGTCTGCCAGTTTCCATTACTTGGAGCCAGACTTGGAGAGAGGCAGTCTAGAGTGAATGCTGGATGATTGGAATGAACGCGGAACCAAATGTACCTGAAAGAGCAATTTTGAATTGAAGCCCAGCTGCACTCAGTCTGACAGGGTCACCCACAGAGTGCCCGTGTTACCGAGGACAGCTTGTTGCACCACACATGCACAAATAGCCAGCCAGCCAGATAAATGTAATATAGACTGAGGTTGTGCTTTCATAGTTTGCAACACATACTGAATTCCATGTGTCACTTATCATTAATTCATACAATACAATGTCTGCCTAATGAAAAATCGCCTATTGTGCTTCCCCTCAGGCCCCGTAACACAACTGCACAATAGGAGGTTTATCACTTTTTTTTTTTTCTAAAGGCTCAAATTGGGAAATTTATAGGGGAATGGTAATCGGTCTTGGAACTTTCTCACTTACAATGATGAATCTATCTGGACTGGGTATCTTGGCTCCACCGCACCATCCATTGATCATTTTCACAGCTTTGCCATTAAATATTTATTCAGCTTATTCGCCCCGTGGCCGCAATTCAGTGGCGTCCTCTGTGACAGGTGTGTAAAAGATCGGCAACTCAACAAAAACATCATTTTACATCTTGGCCCAACTCTCTGGCTGTCATGCTGCAGATTTCCGTACACCTGAACCGGGCGACCATTCCCGGCGACAAAGCGTGGGGAATGAATTATAACGTAAATAGTACGAGCATTAACTCCTGCTCCATTTTCTTCCTACTTAATCCCCCCCGAATATATGCCAGCACAGGATATAAATACTTCTTAGCCCAGAGGTGCCTTGAGGACATGTGCTATACTAAGTTGTTTGTCTGTGCCCGTGGTTGTTTCCATGACAAGGCTCTTTATCCTTCATCAATAAACATCGGCACACACACACACAACCTTCATTCTCCCTCATGGGTCAATTACAACAGGGATGATGGGGCTGTCACAGCAGGAGCTACAGACATGTCAGCTTTGAGGACACATTTGGAACAAGCCCAGTGTGGAAGAGGAACCTAACTGTGAGATAGTAAAGTTGAGATGAGCGGGTCTGTTTTTGATGATCCGTGCATTCCTACTTTATTCACATCCTCTGCTACTAGAGTTGTTTATCTCCAAAATCCTCCGCTTTATGTATCTCTCGGCGCGCTCGGCTGTTGTCAGCCCAATGGATTTCCGTTTTACTACACCTCATATATCCTGCATCCGTCCTCCGTCAGCGCTGCGCACACTTCCTCCTCGGAAATTATGAAGTGCAACAACATTGGCGAAGAGTGACCGAAACCCCTTTAAACCGACCAGTTACCCAACCATTCCTTCTACTGTGCGATAACAAAAATGGAACAAAAGTTTAATTTACTGCACGATTGATTTTTGACAATGGAGCACCAGTTCAAGAGTGTTCACGGCTCTCAAGCCTGCATTGAAAAATCTGACTTGTATACTATACGCCTCTAGATCTTCTACACACCCGTTTCAGTGGCTTGGCTCACTACGTTTCTTTCTTGTCTGGCAGTTTATTCGGCTCCTTACTTCTCACACCTCGACTCCATGTCTTACTCCCCATTTAGACTTATTTACAAGACAATGATTAGGGTTATTATTGTGCGGAAATTTACTTCCCAATAACCTGCAAAGCTTCACCGACAGACCTCTACGGAGCCACACATCAACACGAAAAAAAGCAAGTCGAAGGAGCAAAGAGGAATTTTAATAATCATGAAGTAATTAAGTGAACAATGGGGTCTGTGTTCATTTTCTATGCACAATTTACATCCTCTGTACACCATGTTTATCCCGAGACCTGAAAATTCATTTCAAATGAATATAAAAAATGATAAATCAAAAACTAATTAAGCCCCCCAATTACTCAGTTCAAGTTTAATACATACAGGTTCTACAAACATGCACACTCTCTTTATTCCTTATATTCTGTTTTCATTTGGATATATAATAACGTTATGTTCCTAACCTGCAGACAACAAAATCCGTCTTCTGAAATGCACTCACTGCGACGTAGACACGGGTGTGTTCTCAAGATAATGCGAGCGCCGTACATAAAGAAGTCCAAGTGTAATTGATTCCTTTCATGTGCACCCCGTCTCCTCGCTCGCCGACATCACTGAATCGTCTCAATTCAAAGAGATCGTCGTCAATGTTTGAAGGATACGTTTTCCATGACCATCTCAGGGCTGTTCTTTCAGAGATCTGAGAGCTGGGGAAGTTCAGAATTCAGACAGGTATGCCTGAAAGGAATCTAACACATACAGAATTCAGAATGTTGTATCCCTCTTCTCTAGCCCCGCCATGCCCCATTGATGAAATATCAGACATTGTCAGGGGTTCTTATCGCGTCCACTCTGAAGGACGTTCACATGTCAATATGACCACACATCAAAACGGTGGATCTTCAAATCTCCCACACACACACTTGCTCATGTAGTTGTCCTCTCTGTTTCCAGACCTCCTGTCCCCACATGCACAACTACAGTAACCACAGAGGTAACGGCACAATTACTCTGCAGCGTCATGTAGCACCGAGTGGAACAATTACGCTAAATCGCGCCAAAACGCCACATTAAAACTAAAATTAGCAGTATAAATGACACAAAAATACCATACTAGTTAGCGTGCACGTCAGAAAACAACAACCATAACAGTTTAACCCAAAAACTGTTCAATAACGACCTAAAACAGGGCAAATGTGGAGCAGCAACTTACCCTCATGGACATTGCAGAATGTTTTAAATATATTTATACATCTCAACTGCCTGACCTGGAGCTTTGTAGTTGCATAAAAAACTAAAAACTACACATACATGATTATACATTATGTAAAAAAAACATGACTGTTATATTATATTTTATATATTTTATAAGATATTGCGATTTAACCATTGCACCATTTCCCAAAAGTGGGAACCCATACATCAGGGCTATTCAACTTCAGAACCAGGGGGGCTGAAAAGGAAAATAGCTGGTATTTTGTGAGCCGCACGGGATATTTTGTCCAAAAAATAAAAATAATAACAACAATTTGGCTAAAATAAAAGGTTGATAGCAATTATAGCAATTATATATTGCTACAAGGAATAAAAAATAGCCAAACATATACCATATTTTTCACTTTAATTTGACATTAATCCTCTACTCTCTGGAAAAGTAGTTGAATCCACCTGCCATACGTTGACCTGTTTTGTCCAGATATCAGCGTGTCAGATATAGTCACCCACAGCTGCTGACAGTTTCAACTTTCACATCAAGATACAAGATGTCCTCTAGATTTCCACTCAGTCCGGAGGGAAATCTCAGAGCAGATCCCGGCGATAGACATTTTAGCCTCGTCAACTGCCACTCGCCAACTTTCAGACCTCGGGCTGCTATTTGTTCATGTTTGTGCTTGTCATTTGGTTTAGAATATGAAAAGTAAGCTACATAACAATAGCATAATATGCAGTTGTTCACCTCTTGGGATGATAAGTTTGGCTGTTTGTGGCACAACAATGTGAATTAAAATAACTAAATGGACATTTCTCCTTCTTTCAGGATGCTGCAGATACCAGGAGCATCAGTATAATGTCTCTCTTCTGCTCTGCTCCTCTCTGATCTTTTCTTTCATGCTTCCAGAACAAACTTATCTCTATTTCTCTATCTCTTAACACTCACCATGCACTGTGTTTATGTCATAGCTGTTTGAATTTAACAATGCAATGATTTCTGTTTGGTTTTGTAGCCCGTTAATTAATGACTACGTGGGGAAACTTTGCTCAGGGATTTTGCACCTTTTTGAAAGTCATCAAAACAAAATTGGCCACGCCCCCCCCACAAAAAACCAACACCACTGACCACGCCCATTCTCAAATGGAAAAGATCCCACCGTCAGTGAATACTAATACTGGTGTACTTTTCTCTCATTTCCTCCCCTCTCCCAAATCAAAACAAACATCCCCATCAAAACTTCCCGACTCCCCTCTGTGGAAGTTGATTTGCTAACTCTTTGTCTCTTTTACTAACAACAAGCTTCAGAATTCTTCCAATTTGATTCTTTTCATTGGTGAATTTTCTTTTCCCTTTACCTCTTATGATTTCAACAACTAACACTGTGTCATTCACGGAATGTGAACCATCTGTTGTTTTCTCTACTTAACTTGCAACTTACATACTAACAAATGTATTGTTATCCTTTTATCCCTTTTGTTCTTTATGACTTTATTTTGTAGACGGCCCTGTTAAAAAAACAACAACAACGAATAGTTGCTTTCTTTATTTCTTTATTTGGATGTTTTACTATGAGCAATAAGAAAGATACCTTCTTTAAATATATATATTATTTTTTTTTTACTCTTTTTTTCATAGAATCTAGTCACCTTTTGAAAGGAGAAGTTGGTTTTGCTAAAGGCAAATTTTCAAATCTTTTTCTCTCCGGCCTTTTTTGCGTTTTAGGTGTGTTTTCCTTAAGTTTAAGGTTTGTCATTATTATTTTTTTCTTTCTCCTCCCCCTGTTTTCTCCTGAAGCACGCAGGCATTGGACACGCTATGGTAAACAAACTGCATTATATGGTAGATATCATTCTAATTGTCTTATACTTTGGTTTGCCCTGGGTTTTCCGTTACCTCTTTCTATTCTGTTTGCTTTACTGAAAGTAAAATCCGTCATCAATTCCAAGGTAGCTGAAAAACTCCACCTATCTGTTCTTTTTTGTTTTCTTTAAGCCCTCTCTCAGTATATATGTTATTGCTTTTTTTTTATTACCATCCAGTTCCCCCCTTCCTGAAAAAAAAGTTTTCATTCAAAGAGGTCTACCCAAAAATCTTACAAAATGAAACAAATTTGTGTTTTATTTGTTTTGCCGTTTATTTTCTGTCTTTTTTTTCTCCTTCCTATCCGTATGAAGAAATAAAGAACCATGATGCAATATAGACATAGAACTTTAAGACTTTTTTGTTTTGTTTTGTTTTTTTTAATCCTTTCCACCCCTGGTTTATTTTCTTACGCAACCCTGATTAAGTGTGTGTACACAGCAGGCTTCTCAAGCAGACAAACAGCTTAATGTGGCAACTCCAGTGAAAGGAAGTCAAGTAGCAAAATAATACTAAAAAAAAGGTTTGTTATTGTTCCCACCAACTCTTTCTACCACCTGAGTGGAATGGCACTAGTGGGACCCTTTAGCCGTGATGCCCGAGTTGGACCTGTTATCAGAGCCACCTGTTATCCAGGCTCACCATCCTGTGGTTTATGGAGTCATGAAGAGTATTTACAACTCCTGATTTAGTGGCCAATGGCTCCACTGTAAAGTAGGCCTCAAATGAGGGCTTGATCCCATTAGTGACCTCAGAGTGATTTATGATCAAGATTCTCCGAGCTCCACCTGAACACACTCTCCTATCATACGCACCAACGTGTGCACTTAATCAAGTGCTTGCACGTGTCAACAGCCTCCTGAACTCCGGGGGCAGAGATGGAACCAAAAGGACTGATTTGGGCTCATTTTGATACTAGTTTTTGCAAAATATCTACAGTCCAACGCCGTAGTGGGCTCTTAGTTTGAAAGCTGTTACTTGGCTGACTGAGCTTTAATCCAGTCAGAGCGCAGCGGTTGTCCACCCTTAGCATTCACATGTAGTTGTTATCAGCCTTGCTTGCTTTCTCTGGAGTTTTCCAATCAATACATGAAGCACTCTGCCCATTGATGCAGAGCATAAAAGGAAACTGCCTGAGTAAATCTGAACTGTGTGCGATCGACCCGTCATTAACACTAACACTAACTTATATTTCTTGTACTTTACTGGCCTCACCCCTTGCATGGAGAGACTTTAACCCCCCTCGTCCCAATCTCTCTTTCTTTTGTTTTTGATATACAGATTACATTGAGTATATATGTATATGTATATATCATGGCTAACATATATACATACATATATCAATTGTCCTAATATAATCAATATAGCCATAAAACATGTTAGCCACACCCTTGTTGTTTTGTTTCTTTTTCTTTTTATTTATATGTTTATTTTTATTTACTTTTATGAGTTTAACTTCAAAATTAACTTACTAAAATGAATAATGACCTCACCCCTTATCTTAAAGTAAAGAGGGGAAAAATAAAGAGGGGAGACAGATTTTCATTTTCTTGGTGAACAGAGGATTAATGCCCTCGGGGATAAATCTGGCCAATCCATCAAAAACACATGACTGTGCACAAACGCGCTCACTCATGGCTCCAATCTGATAAAATCACAGCTGAACTGGACCAGACTACACATTTTTAATGTACCTAGTAGTGTGGAAGACAGTGATAGTTATATTATTAAATCCACATTTCCTTTGGGTTATATACTCACCAAGACAAAGATCTCTCCTCCCCCACTTTCAGTTTTCCTTTAACTTTAAACCCCCTCATTTCCTTTGGTTTCATCTGTGATTAGTGACATTGGTTCCCATTCCCACTTCCACCACCAAACTGACAGTATCCAGTGGCTGTCTTGCACTCTGTCTGCATGTTTTCTCTTGGCTAGAACGTCTTCACATCAGCTTCCTCGCAGGGTGTCGATGCTGCTCTAGCCCAGCACGTGTCAGTCTGTCGTACACGTGTTTACCTGTCTGTATTTTTCATTCTTCTGTTGCATTCTTGTTCATAAAAAAACATAACAATGGAAGTGTTTTCCTTTGTTCCCCCCCCCGCCCCGCATTTGTCTGGTGAGGTTGTGCAATTCTATGTTTATTTCTCCATTTTTGTCGCATTCTGCCAGATGTTTTTGTTTGTTTGTTTGTTTGTTTGTTGTGTCTAAGGTAAACCCCCTCCTTCCATCCCTCTTTCTCCTGCCATCATCGTTCCATCGAAGTGCATGGCTTGTGTGTGCGTGCGTGTCACCCCGTTAGCTCGGGTGGATTCATTTTGTTTCTTCTTAACCAAAACAAACCCTTGTCACATGAATTAACACATTCAGTCCAATTCTGGATCCGGTTTGAGCAATCAAATTGCAGAGGACTTTTCGAGAATCCTCGCCCGTCTTATTCCACTTCAACTAAATTTACTAAAACAGTGTTACTAATCTACTGTTTGAATCAAACCTTTGTTGTAACTGTACTAACAACCATTTTTGTGTCTGACTTTCCCTTACTTACAAAAGTACTAACCGATTTCGTTCACCATCCAACCCTTTTAACATTTTTCGGCACAGAGCTAAAGAAGCCTTTTTTCCTCCCAAACCACAACCTTCTGACAACTGTTGCCAAAGTAGCACTCTGCGCTAACACTCCCTCATGTCTTTACTAACCTAGGGATGTAGCTTAATTCAGTTTATTCTTGACCCTACCAAACTAAATATCCCATAGTGATTTATTGAAAGACAACGCCCGGCTAATAACTTGCTGCCAGACACCTATTGAAGCCCGCTGCTGGAGGATAGCCATTTCTTTTTCTTTCTTCCTTGAGCATCCTTCCTTCCTGGGGGTCTAACTTTAAACTCTACTAATGGGAAAGAAATGTGTGCAGTTTCATTGTGGAACTTTTCTCTTGTGTGAGCCTCAAAGTGTGAGTTGTGAATCCAAAAATGTAACGCACCCTTTCTTCCCCCGAAAAAAGACAGTATTCAGACGTGGTGCCAACAATGGTAAGTGATGCGTTGCCAAGGTAAGCTTGTTGATTCCACACCTCTGCATGGATTGTCATGTTAATGTGCGGCGGCACTCAAAGGAACGGATAGGTCGATACATACAAGTCAGATATTGCTGACATCGGAGCTTCAGACAATGACAGAAAGCAAAGAAAACATGCTGAAAACCACGACCGTCCTTGGGAGTTGAAGGCGGGGAAGGATGTACTGCTGAATAGAAAATGTGTGCATGATAAATTATGGCTTTCAACGTCAGCATCACTTTGGGCTTTTGAGTTCGCATATAATGTAAATTCCTACCTGATTCTTGTGAATTGATGAGGAGTTAATGGATGTGTATGTTGACAAGTGTGTACCGGGTGTGTCACGATTCTCCAAATCCTCATTTCAATTTGATTTTCATGGTTCGATTCTCTATCTTTTTTTTCTCCCTTTTAGCGCAGATGGGTCTGCCATTTTTAGACTTGTCTAGATTTATGTCATAACTCATTAAAACTTTTTAAAAGAAGTAATTGAGAGTCATGTAGCTCTGATAACGTGCAGTCATTCTGCAATGACGACCTGCTGGTTGTCACACTGGAGGCCTGGTTAAATCGGCAATTCCAGGTCGAGATTGTGACGTTTTTTTGATCAATAATCGAGCTTGTGACTCCCCTAGTATGTACAAACAATATGGTTGTAGTCTATACAGCTGCGAATCAAGTCAGTCATATCAAATTTAGCCGTAGTATTTTCAATGACATTTTATGTGCAGTGTAAGTGTGGTCGTCGTGATCCCGGCCACAGCTGGAATCCTCTTGACCCTTGTCCACAAACACTCAATGATCCAGTGACACACTCAGCTGAGCACACTGCAGGACTCCACTCAGAGAAAACGTTGTATTTCATGTGAAGACCCATAACAGAAGCTTTATTATTCTCCAGGTAGTTGGTGGTTTATGAGGAACAAGTACACAAGTGGAAAAAATTGATTGAATCCAATGGGGGTTATAAACATAAAAGAAATGATTTCCCCTCCACAGGGCCATCTAGTAAGTCAGTTCAGCAGCCAGTGAGTGGGTAAAAAAGAACACTTCTCGTGATTTATAAGTTCTTCATATTTGTTCATTGTATATTTAACTGTAAACAGTTCCACTCTTTCTTTTTTTCCCCCTCATACATGTCAAATTTCAGCACAGATCAGTCCCGTCTGCTAAAAATAAGGCGGATTTTGAGACTTTTACAACATTTTAATTGATTCACTTGCTCTATATCTAATAGAATAAGTGTTCACACTGGAAAACTAGCAGAGAAAGAAGAACAAATTGCTAATTAGCCTGTTAGGATATCACACTTGTCATTTTAAAGTGTCATCACACAATTGCTAAGAGTTTCTGCACACACTAACTTCCTGTCAAGATGTTTTAAAAGAAAAGGAAAGCGCAGTAACTTTTGTAGAGAAACATTTCATGTCGTAGCTTTCATGCTTAGTTTAGAGTGACACTGACCCTGCTATTCTCAATGTTCCCGTTTAGCCCGGGCTTTGGTTCTGCCACCGTGAATTACCTTGATTATGCTCAGCGGTCGTGTGTCATTTAGCGACCTAGATCCAACATTTCATCAGCCATTAATTTTTACTTGTGAGCCATTATCACCTTTAAGTACATGGCGGTAACGGAGGGAGTCAATGGTGAAGGTTCACCGCTGCAGATAATATCGTGTTTTATTCAGGGGAAACTTTGTTTTTGAAGTGACTCATGGTTTGAAATAACGAAAGTATCCACAGTCTCAAGAATATCCCGAGCCAAATTAGCTCAGGTAATTCAGTAAATTTGGATTCATTAAACAAAAGAGCATTGGTGAATCTTTGCTGGACATTTTGCAAGAAGGCTGGAGTGTGTCCACTCTGGTAGAAGTGCAGTGTATTTCAAAATATCGTCTAGTGTTATCATCAGGCCTTGTCTTCCCCGGCCAGTGATGCAAGTATTTGTAACATTACTCAAGAAGATGGGTTTGCTGTTTGGTTGAAACAAAGACTAACTCTTGTTATTAGGAAATCACTGCAGGGAGAATGTTTTGGTTATTTTTGGGATCTGTAATGAGTGTACAGTATTTTCTCTATGTCTTGGTTCATTTCCCCCCCCACACTATATTGTATGCATTTAAATATCTGATAAACCTTTTAGGTCGTGGAAGCTGTGATGATGAAGAAAGTGAGAACAAACACAAAGTCAATCTTTGACTTTCTCCTCTTTATTTGGGAACATAATAGGTGTCTGGCAGCCAGCTAGTCAATGCGAAATCCCTCATGGCCCCCCAGTAAACTCTTTCATGCTTGAAGATATACCATCAACAACCCTCTCCTCTAAAATGTGTTGGCATTCTTTATCATTTTAGTTGGCATTTTAATTTCACAAACTTTACAGGTTATATCCAACCTATTATGACTTCAATCCTGTACGCTGTCAACTGGAGGTCAGGCCAAAGATGGTTTGGCCAGTCCTTTTTCCCGTCCTTGGCCTCCTCTAATGTTATCTTGTCCCTGAGAGATGAATGAAGTGTCCCTGCTCAAAGTTCCATTCAACACTTGCGAACAACAGATCACACCTGCACCGTTAGGCGCAGATCATCCACAGTCTTCGCGCAGTAACAACAGCAGACATAAAAATGTGTTGCCCTGTTAAGAAGGGAAGTACGGCCACAAACAAAATGGAATAAAACAAAAATAAAGACGAAAAAAAAAAAAAAAATCAATGAAATACAGGATGAGTACTCAACTGGGGCGACTGATCTGTTTAGTGCAGTTGCTGAGGTTTTCCCTCCAGCCTTATGATGTAGAGTGTTCACTCGCGCTGGAGTGGACCTGCACTTCATGTTATTAGATAAAATATTAGATTACGCAGATTGAAATACAAGGAAAAACATTTTCGATTGACTATTAACCGATGAAGAGTCTAATCGCAGGATAGAAGTAGATCATCTCGAGTAGATCCATCATGCAGAGTGAAGACGGTGACATGTGCAAAACATCATTGAAACTACCTGAGACACCAAGTTGGACTTCAGTTGAAGTGAGGATAGCGCAGGCTAGCATCGCGACCGAGTGTGCAGGTGATGGGGAACAGATGGTTATGGCTCCCTGCAGTGCTGTATTTGTGCTGTGTACATTGCTGCAGAATAACAGATGCTGAATCAGAGGCATGAGTGCTTCACTTTTGCCCAGGCCAGTTCTGTTAGGATAATTAGACAATAAATTGGTCACTAACTGCAAAAGCCACATCAAGCTGCATTACTTTGCAGGATGTTTGTATTGCAGTATACTTGTCGCCGTGTAGAAATCATTAAAATAATGATGTGCAGTGCTCAGGTAGAGATCTCTAAAAATAAACTAATAAGAGGAAATTGTAGAAATACATTAATTATTATGAAATCATCAGACTTGTTGGCATCAACACGTGGTTTCTTGCATTGAGGCTGGATCAGAAGAGGAGTGATGCAGAATATCTATGGCAGTCACAGGGAAGCCAAAGCCTGGCCTCTGTGTTACCTTTAAGACCTTCTTGTTTGAAGAGATTGTAGGATTTGTCAGTAATTAAAAACGGGTATTGACTCGGTTTGAATTAAACATTTCTGCACACACTGAAACCAGTGTCGTTTACAGTCCAAGTCGTTAGTCAGCTAAAGCAGGATTGCTTTTTCATCAGTCAGTGATTAGACAGAATGCACAGCTCTGGCGTTTTTCCCTTAGCAACTGCACTCTAGAGTGAAAGCCCCCAGTTTGACTTACACCAAAATCAACCAACCAAGTGAGGGCAGCTCTGCATATTGCTGATTTTTAATCCACTTTCTTCCTGTTTTTCCTTCTCATTCTTCTAATTTCAATTCTCTGTTTCTACCTACCCTCGTTCTATTTTCTATCCGTCCTTTTTCCTCATCTGTCTCTTTTGGGGCCACGCCCATGCCAGGTGACCATCTCAGTGGACGGTATATTGACCACCACTGGTTACACGCAGGAAGATTACACCATGCTGGGCTCCGACGACTTCTTCTATATCGGCGGGAGCCCCAACACTGCTGACCTGCCCGGATCACCAGTCAGCAACAACTTCATGGGCTGCCTTAAAGACGTGAGTGGCTCTTTGTGATTGTGTACTTTTTGCAGCTACAAACTCGGTACGGTTTGGAACCGCAAAGCCCTTGGTCCGGCTTGCGTTTCGTCTGAGAATGGTACCGTTACGTGGTAGATGGGGTGTGCACTGTGCTCAATGACCGTGGCCTGGGTGAGATACGTAGTGTGCCGTTATACCGGAGGACATCCAGCATTCTCAACAGTTTGTCTCAACAGGATATCAAGCTTTGTAAGGAGGAGACTGTGGGTGTTGAAGAAACACCGGTCACAAGGGAGTGCATCCATTACTCTGATGCCCCGAGGGAATGGTACCTAAAAAACTGAATGGTTTGGGCCAGTTCTTTTGGTACTATTCCTAATGAAATAGTGTTACAATCAAACATAGAACCACTCTTTGTATGGTACGCCCCTGCATTGGTAGCCTTTCAGACGGCATCCTTTGTTGCCCAGTTATCAGTTCTGTGGTTTTCTCTGAACTAGGAGATGTTCTTGATTGATTTCATGGCAATGCAAATAAAAAAAATCACAAAAACAAAAGTTTCAGTGAGAACACACCATGTTCAACCAATACATCATCCTCACGCGTGCTCACACAAACACAGTCTGTGTTGACTTTGGCACAGTCACTTGAGAACTATCAGTGTGTGCAGATATAACTCCCATATGTGAGAGTGGGAGGTGTCAGACATACCGTATTCTGAATTCAGTCGAAGTGTCATTTCCTCCCTCTCTCTTTACAAACTCCTCTGCAGATGGCGCATGTCAACAGCTACTACACCCTCCCCCAGTGGGATGGTAGAAAATCAGGTTCAGATTTATACACATACATTTAGACATGGCCACATGAGTCATGACAGATAAGGAGAGGACAGTTCTATGATCAAACTTTCTCTCCTCAACTATGAGGAAAGAAATGACTTTTATTCTCATCGGGGCTTTAATTCATAGCTTAACAAGCTGTCAAGAGGACCAATCACAGCTTAAAGTATTATGCCCTTGTAAATGTAATGACTTGTATAGAGGCAACGCAACATGGTGCCATTGCATTTCCTCATGAAACTATGCTGATTGAATAAGTAATTACTTTTGCCATCACTTTTAATGGATTGCACAGTAATCACCCTATCTCTAACTTAATTATGCCTGTAGAATTACATTTTCATTATTTGGGTTTCTATCGGAAAGATCCCTAGTGGGTCCTAAACGTCCTAAGGCGTTTAACTATCCTCTCTCTCATCAAGACAAGGCTGGATTTACAGACGACATACAGGCCAAGCCTAGGGAAAGAGGGGGGGGGAGTTGTGAATTTAGGGGGGACATAGAGAAAAGCAAGTGCTAACAGTAAAAAATAGAGGTGAAAATGAAGAAGCAATGTGAAGTAACAACGAACTGGAAGTGGAAAGTCTGAGCAGATGGTAAAAAGACTCAGAAGAACAGTCTAAATGATCCTTTTCATAGCAAAGTCAGACTAAGTGTTGCCTGACAAGAAATGTCCAGACAAGTTGAGAATGTTTAATATTGAAAAAAAAAAAGTGAATGTTTGTAAGGCATTGATCTGGACACTGCCAACGGACAGGTAGTGAGGGGGGAAAAATGGTTCTGTTTTGAAGTAAAACTGAAATATTTTTGATAAGGCATATTACATTCCAGTCCAAATCCAGGAAAGGAGAGCTGCTAGCGTGATCATCAGGCATTGGCATTCATGTTTGCTCTTCTGCCAAGGGATTTATTTTTTTCCTTCATCAGCGTGCGTTTGGGTCAGCGCTGTAAAACATCCCTCAGAAATCTGTGTAGAATTATGAACTTTTCACCAAATTTGAGAAATAGCATGCTGACAGCTTCTTCTTATTCCACTTGTATAGTCTCTCCGCATGTAAAGGCCCATAGTTCCTTGTTGACCCTATGTTTTAGCTCTCTAAATGTCATGAAGTCCACGGAATCGTTTGGTGTAACTTCAAGTTCATTTATCGAGGAGCTACATCGCTAACAAGCTGTCCAACACAAACTCGCTAGCCCGTCCACTAGCATACGACTACGCTAATAATGCCCGCAATGTACATAGTGACATCTTGTGGTGGAACACGAGCGTAACAACTGCATCACATCGCACTAAAAGCACAGGCGTAGTATTTATTTTCCTTTTTGTTCAAGTCATACGGGCTCAACTGTTCAGGTGTGGTCAAGCTCTAATGAGCACGTCAGCCGAAGATAATCGTGCAGAAAGGCACTGAGAAAACCCATCAATGAGAGTAACTGAGAGTGCCAGGTCGGATAGTATTTGCTGCAAGTAAAGAGAAAAGTGACGGGTTGAGGTGGAGATAGTGGCATTTTTCATCATGCGCTAGTTCAGTGGCGCAGCCTGGATAATCAGTAGTGTTATGGTCCTGGGCGAGGCTTTCATGCAGCCACCGTGGTCAAACGCCTTTGATATGCTCGGCCAACATCCTTCAGGCAGCAGAAATCCAAGGAAGAAGAAGAAGAAGAAGAAGAAAAAAAAGAGGCACTGAAGCTCTGTGAAGTTCTTTTTTTTGTGTGTGTGTGTGTGTGTGTGTACGGTTTGTGTGTCTTATGTGTCCTCAAAGTGACACACGCGCTATGATCATACCATGTGTGATGTGTGTGTTTTCAAGGCATCCAGTCAGAGTCGTGTGGCGTGAAATCCAGTCTCTCTGCTGACCACCATCCGCCGGCCATTTCTTCCACATATTCATCTCTTTTTGTACACGTCACTCTCTGTCTCACAACCTCCCTCTCTCCATCTGTCTCCCAGACAGTGACCTTGCTATCACCCAATTCACACACCACCATCCATCTCAGTCTCTCTCTCTGTCTCTCTCTCTCTGTCCCTCCCTCCCTCCCTCTTCGCACCTCTCTCATCATTTCTCTCCGCCTTTCTCTTCCTTTCATCGTCCCTTTTCTCCAGGGCAGTTTTGTGTAATTAAGTCCATGGTAGCGCTGTTGGTACTCCAGCTTTGCCACCCTGACGGCCAAATTAAAAATTGATTTCTTCGTCTGATTCCATGCGGTGGATGAATGCGCTCACACTCCTCCTTGCCCTCACTCGCTTTCACCTCTCTTGCCTCTTTCTACCCCCCCAACTTCACATTGATGCTCCGTCTCTTTGTCGGCAGCTTCCTCCTGCTTTCACCTTTGTTGCATGAAATCATTTCGGGAGTTGACCATCGAGCTCACTCGACAGCGATTTGACACCTTCCGCCCGCTTAGTTATATTTTCTTTTCAACAAAGGAGTAGATGACAATGACTTTTCAAGATATCACAAACCATCCAAGAGTTAGAGTAATGAGAAGTACGCATGCCAAATCCTGCCGTCGCCGTTGATAATGTCAATGAGACTTTTGCAACACGTACGAAAACACGTCACAGTTCGTGAGCTCGTCAAATATTCTTAACCCCAGAAAAAAAAAGCTGGATTATATTTATTCCGCGTACCTGCAGGGCGTTTGGATTCGCTAAGGTTCTCAGTGGCAAAACAAATCAATGAAGCCACCCCTGAGGAAGATTTTGGTCCAGCATTAGTCGTACTATCAGAACAAGTGAAAGCACACGTATCGAGTCGGTATCTGGGCTCCACATGGCTGGGCTTTTTGAAAGGTCACCGGAGTTAAGCCCGCACAAAAACACCTCGTGGCTCCGCTGTCCTTGACAGCGAGCGTAGACGCCGGCACAAAGAGTCACAAACTAGACGTTGTTTCAGGTCTTTTTTCGACGTCTATTTGTCAGCGGACAAATCCGCAAAGTTCTCCAACTGTGGGCAGTTAAGCCTTAATGACGTACCAGTACGTTCCAGTACTGAAAAGGACATATTACAAAATGTAAAGGTCGCACCAGAGGGTTTGAGATACGATGGCGAAGTATATGGTTTTGATGAGTCAGCTGTGGGTTGCCTCACCTCGTTATCATTTCATGCTTTGCATTCGGTTTATCTCACTGGTCAACTGTGAGATAACTATCCAGAAGGGAGGGGAGGGTAATGCGAATGAAAACCTTGTGCGGTTTGACAGTTTGTTGTAGAGAATGTCATGTTTTGTGCTGAGGAAAGATAAGGCTGGCAGGGAGATTTGTTTTCCATAGGAAGGGAAGAACAACACGGCGATCAAAGAGGAAAATCTGCCCATTACCAGTGTTGTCGCTGACCCACTAATTAATTGAGAGAAAAATGAAGACTCAGCCATTTTCACCACCGCAAATCCATGCCATTTTGACAGGCCTTCTTCTTCTAATGATTTCCGCCAGGCTCGAAACTGAGAGGTGCAATGCTGCCCTCCACAGGCGAAAGAAAAAATGTCCATCTGAAGTTCAAAGGGCTTCAACACAGTCCAACAAGTCTGTCCTCTAATAATTTCCGGCAGGCTCCAGTTTGACAGCTAATCTTGACTGATTAATGACAACAACTCTCATTAACCCTTAGAACACAAAGCATTTCCGCTGCTTTTTTTCCCCATTACTGTGTTAAAACGTACAGTATATGCACAGAGTGTATAAGAATGTGCAATATATCCTTTTTTTGTCCAGCACAACCTGTATAATAGACAATCTGATGAAAATGTTCTTTAATTTTCACCGACTATATAAACACACCTGAGCAAAAAGTACTCACAATGTTGAAAATCGGATTGAATTAGTGTAATTTGAACAAAATCAAAAGAAAAATAAATGACTGCTACTTTATAACTCTACTAAAAACGGGATATAAAATGAATCTTTACTTAAGAAGACTCTGCGTTTTTTAAAGCCTGAATATGTGACCTATAAACACACCCCCCCAGGATGATTGTTAAAGCCTGATTGAATCTAGAGCAGCATGTTTCCAGAGTAACTGCTCCATTTCCATGCATGCTCTTTGTTTGACACCAGCCTGTTTCCTTTTATATATATATATATATATATATATATATATATATATATATATATATATATATATATATATATATACATATAAAGCAGAACACCATCTCTCCATCACTACCCTTCTCCTTTTTCTACCACCTTAATCCAGGCGAGCTCACACACTATTAGCCGCCACGTTTACCTTTAACGTGGCTAATTACCAGGACTAATCGCTGACTAATGACGCTATTATAATGTGTACAGTACATGTGGCAGCGTGGCCATTTCAGGGGATAACCAAATAGGCTTAGGTACAAGAATAACCCAGCGTATTTGTGTTGTCGTGTTTGATTCCGTGCCTGTGTGCGTAGGTGTGGTACTCAACAGAGAGAACGAGATAGGGGAGGAGGTAGAGAGTGTGAATACATATGAAAAACAGAGTTAGGGACTAGGGGAGTTGGGGAGAGATACTGTGAAAGATGATAAGGGATGACATCAGTCGTCTGCTGAAATGAGATAGTCAAAAACCAATACGGCGAACCACATTCCACAAGACCAGCCTTGCAGTGGTGTGAATATGTAAACAGGCGAGTGCAAACACAAGCAAATAGTAACTTAATATTCTGCCAATAATTCAGCAGTGTGAGCCGCAGTTCATCGGTATTATGAAGTCCGACATGGATCTGAAGAAATGTACGTAATCACTCTAAGCTGCCTCACTTAAGTTTCAAATAAATGACAAAAATGCATGGAATCAGTATAAAACTGTACACACACTGTAGCAATTTGAATAGCAAATAGACCTGAATAATCGCTGGGGGAACCGGCAACACGGACCTTCCTTCTATCAAAGGCGGAGTGTAAAGCTCCGAACACCTGAGCAGGGCCACCCAACATGAACACACACACACACACACAAACAAACAATGACTTCAAATGCTTCACACGATTAATCCCTGGCGGACAGGTCCCTCGTAACACGGTGCTCAGCAAACAAAAAGGGAAAGTGTAACTATGAAAGACAGCACATAATCCATTATAAATGCACACAGTGAGGTATAGACCCCCACTTTGAGCATTTCATCAAAGGCTGTTGGAGCTATTTTGCTTTAAGACTGTAGGCAACACACGCTTGTCCCTCCTCGTTTACTGCGCGTACATACCGACATCTCATAGGTTTATATATTTCATTTTAATTTACACGTCATGGATTAGAACCCAGGGACCGGGAGTTTATGCAACAGCGATCAGAGCTCGGAGCGTTTAGAATGTTATGCACCCACCAGAAACTCCAACTCTCGCAGATAGAATCAATGAAAACACGCCCTTGGCAGCTTGTTAGTCCCGAATGGTTGCTCAGTGTGTGAATATTTCAGCGTGTGTAGGATTTTATTACAAAATCAGAGAGCATCAGTGAATTCAGTTTGAGGGTTGGTGATCGAAAAATCCAGCTGCCAGAGTACAGTGTGTGTTGGTGTCGTTTCGCTGCTCGCGAGAAACTGCTGTGTTCTTCCTTTGATTCTTCATTTCCATTTGCTGATAAGCTTGAGATTAATTTGGGAGATTAAAGGTTTTTCAAATACCAAGAGCCTACAGGCAAGGTCTTGGCATTTTGAATCCACAATAACGGTAACATCACGGTGTAAATCAGAATATTAACCTTCATTTCCACTTGCTCTCCCCTCTCATATCCAGGTGGTGTACAAGAACAATGACTTCAAACTGGAGCTCTCACGGCTGGCCATCGAACGGGACCCTAAAATCACCCTCAGCGGCGACCTGGTGTTCCGCTGCGAAGACGTAGCAGCGCTCGATCCCGTTACCTTCGAGACCCCCGAGTCCTTCATCTCTTTGCCCAAGTGGAACACCAAGAAGACGGGCTCCATCTCCTTTGACTTCCGCACTACTGAGCCCAGCGGGCTCCTGCTCTTCAGTCATGGCCGTCCCCAGAGTCCCAAAGAGCAGAAGCCTGGTCGGGAGCTGAAGACGGATTACTTTGCAATGGAACTGCTGGATGGGTATTTGTACCTGCTGATCGATATGGGCTCTGGGAAAACAAAGCTGAAGGCCAGCAACAAGAAGGTCAATGACGGCGAATGGTGCCATGTGGATTTCCAGAGGGAAGGGAGGAAAGGTGTGGCTGCTTTAAACTTGTGTTACGTTGAGAATTGTTTGCCTTTGTCGTCTGCTTTTCACAGTCATTTCCCAATATCAGCTCAGCGACCAAACTGATCTTGCTTTGACATCCAATCCAATCCAACTTTATTTAGAAAACAACAGCTAAAACAAAGTGCTGTACATCAGAGATGAAGAAAGTAAATACAATATAAAGACCTAATAGGCAATAAGACAATAAAATTCTGTAACATGTATAAAAACAATACAAATAAACAAGTTATACAATAAAACTATAAAAATAATCATACTGGGTCGAAAACCCACACTTCGCGTTTAGATTTTGGTAAGCTGACCTCAGAGACTGGACAGGGCAAGACCATTTAAGGATTTAAGAACAAGTCAAAGAATTTTAAAGTGAACTCTTAAGTGCACGGGCAGCCAGTGGCGTGAAGCTAAAATAGGTGTCGTGTGTTCCCTCTTACGTGCACCAGTGCAAAGAAGCGCAGCAGCGTTTTGGGCGAGCTCCCCAAAATAAAGTGTGCTGCAGTAATCTGGGCAAGGGTAGATTTCACCTTTACCAACTTGTCTTGTGTAGTGAAAATTGCTGGACAAGTCACTGTCCATTCTAGAACCCAGAGTTGTGACTGTAGGCTTAACATGCGGTGCCCACGTCAAGAGGAAGGGTCTCACAGAAGGGTCCAAACACTATCACTCCTGTCTTCTATCAGTTAAAATGTTCAAAGTTCAGCGCCGTCCGAGCTTTAATCTCGTCAAGACACTCCCCCTGTCGCTCACATTCTATCAATGACGCGCCTCGCGCTATTTATTAATGAAAGTTTATGTTCATACCCGTGTGGTGCACAACAGGAGCGCCGCGCTTGAGAAGTGCGGCGTCTGATGAATGATCTGTAGGTGGGCGAGCACCTTGGACATTATATCTCGCACTAATGGCGTCCTCTAATGAGGATGAGGGTGTGAATGAGTGTCTGCGTGTGCGCACGCATGCGTGTGATCTCACCGCTGCTCCCGCTGTAATTGGCTTTTAATAGAAAATTAAGACGGAGTCGTTAATCACAGAAAGAGCGAAGGCCTTTTGTTGCCGCACAGTCCCTGCTGCATTCTGCCTCTCTTCTCGTCCATTTAGCCTGTTACAGACGCATCAGACATACACACACAGACACACTCGTGTTGTTGTCGTCTACCCTCCCCGTCTTTTGTCTGTCTGCTTCATGACCCTAAATTATCCACTTACTACCCCCTTTCACCGATTCATTCACTCACTCATCGGCTTCCCTTCCCACTCACTCACTCACTCAGCCAACCTTCAACCGTCTGTCTCCCATCATGAGTGATGAAAACACATTTCTAACCACTGTCAGTGCTGATATTTGTTCAACTGAACGTCTGAATGTGTAGGTCAGGATCTCCAGTGTCACAATATCGTGTTTGTGTGTGTGTGTGTGTCTTTTTAGGCTCTATCTCAGTTAACAGCCGCAGCATGCCCTTCAGCTCCCCAGAGGGCAGTGAAATCCTGGACCTGGACAGTGATATGTTCCTGGGCGGGCTGCCCGAGTCTAAGTCTGACCTCATTTTGCCGCCCGAGGTTTGGACAGCGCTGCTCAACTACGGCTACGTGGGCTGCGTCCGAGATCTCTTCATTGACGGCAAGAGTCGCGACGTGCGCCGCCTGGCCGAGATCCAGAGTGCGCTCGGCGTGAGCAGCTTTTGCACCCGCGAGCTTCAGAAGCGCTGCAGCAGCACCCCGTGTGGCAACGGGGGTCTGTGCAAAGAAGGCTGGAACCGCTACATCTGTGACTGCATTGGCACCGGATACCTGGGTACCAACTGTGAGATCGGTAAGGACGGTGGTGGATGAAGTTGTGTATTAGTCTTTATTATGTTATTGATGAGCTGTTGAAAATATAAGCAAATTATGAACGTTTGCAAAAAAAATGTGTAATAGAAGAAACCAGAAAATGATTTTTCCCAACACTGAAAATCTTTGGTCAAAATTAACTTCATAGTCAATGACTTTACCCTAAATAAGAGAACAAAGTTGTACTACACACAATTCAGAATGAAAGTCTTTGTTACAGTGAAGCAAAAATATCAACTTTTCCAATGTCGGCAACTAATTTTTAGGTTTTAATGAACCACAGATGCTTCCAGTAAGCAGTCCTATTTACACACGTCCAATAAAGCAAAGCAGGAAAACAGGTGTATAATGAACATTTTCATGCACTTGACAATGTGCTGCTTTGTATTTGACACTACCAAGCAGCTGCTGTACTGTAGGAGCAAGAGCTCCACTGGGAGCTGTGCGAGAACCAAATGCCACCCAAGTCTGGGAGGGGAGTGGAGGGGAGGGGAGGGAGAAGCTGAAGCTCTGAGAATTTGGCAGCAGTGAAGCAGAGCAGTCAGGCCTACTGTCACCATCTGTGCCAGTCACACAAACCCAGGTGGCACAAGGTGAGCTCGTCAAACAGCACGCAGTACGTCTGATACCTCCCTATCAGCCGCAGACGCCTCACCTCATAGTTTGTCTTCGCACGTCCGTGGGGGTGAGCGAGCCGTGACAGTGTGGGATTCTGAGGGACAAAGAGGCTAATGAGGGAAGGAGAAATTGGATTCAAATCAGGAGAGTGGAGGTAGACGATGAAATGTCTTTATTTTGAAGGCTGCCGCTTTAATGGTGTATGTTTTGGATGCACAGACGTGGCTTCGTCGAGGCTCTTTTGCCATCTAGTGGCGTTCTCTGGTACTGTAGGATGTGGCAGAGAGGACTTTTCTTATTACCAGCCACTTATTTCCCTGTCAGTACACAGACTATGTCAATAAGCTGAGTGTAAAGACAATAAATAATATGATTCCCTCAAGCCTCATGCAATTGAAAGCATTGATTGGCATTTTGAGTGTGTTTTTGAATATAAGTTTGGGGATTTGTTGTTGTTTCATGAAGTCAAAGGACAAAGGAACACAGGATGATGTTGAATAGATTTATTCTTGTAATGATTCTGCTGATTCCAACCTCCTGACCCCATCACCAGAACCAGAACCGCTCTCTACACAACTTACTACAGACTTTCAAAACACAAATAAAGACTCACCTGTTCTGAAACTGGCATCTCCATAGTTTTTCAATTCATGACTTAATTTCATTTATTTATTTATTACAGACCACCTTTTTTTTGTTATGTTGTTAAAGCGTCTTTGAGTCGCTTAAAAAGCGCTTTAAAAATCTGATGTATTATTATTATTATTATTATTATGATGATTATTAAAATGTGCCCAATAAAAGAGGTTAACTAAACAGGACCTGACATGAACTCAATGCTCAGAAACACTTTGAAATGAGAGGGGGAAACTAAACATGCTATAACTACAAACCCAGTGCGATTAAACACAAATCTCCCTATGCTAATTCATCTTGGTTCGATCCACTTCCTGGGCCTCTGTATTTAGCCAGCCCTCTTCTCTCAGCCGCATGTTTCGTCCACGAAGGAGGACTGGATTTCATGGTAACTCAAAAACAAAAGAGAAATGAAGTAGTGCAACGCTCAATGACGAGTGTCAAACATAGAGATGAAGACGTTTTAAACCAAAAAGACCAAGATAATGACTTTAAAAAAACCAAAAAAAAAACCTGATACAATTATGTGAGTTGGTGAAACCATTTTATTTGTATGGTCAGTACGGTGAAACAGAATGAATATTACCAGTTGTGTGGCTCATATATAGGAACAAGGCTTGTGTAGTCTTTGTCAAAGAAGGTCTAGTGTGGTTTTTTTAGGAGCCTCTAAAACCTGAATGTGTGAATTCCCCCTGACAGTGACTTGTGTTAGCCTTTGGTGACACATATTGACCCACAGTCCTCAGGGACGTGTCACTCTGCCCAGCTGTCTTTCTGTAGCATCTCTGACTTTTATCTCTGACGCGGTCTGTGTCAGCTGATGAAAATATAATGGCGTCTGAGAAGTCCTGAGCGTATTCTGTACACTTGCAAACATTATGTGGACACGAGTGAAGACAAAATTAAAGTCATTTAGGAAATTGCACGCCAAACAAAGGCAGAGGCACGGTCTACATGCTGCCATGCAACTTCTCAGTCCTGTTACATGCCTAATAAGTGCATTTTTTATTTATTTTCTTTTTTTTGGTCATTATTTTCCTGTAACAACTGCTTTCACTTACACCTTTGTACTACGTCAATTTAAGGATTGAAAAAAAATGGAAATGCCCACATTATTTGTTGATATGACACATTATTCGAGGATCGATCAAGGGTTCGTTCTAAAACAGAGCAAAGAGGAAGTTAAAATAGCCATGGACATGCCTATTAATGCAGTTTTAGAATGGTTTCCCAACTGAAAAGACGTTTAACGTTAAAACAACAGTGAAAGACAGTTGAGTCTGTGTTACACGTTACCGACGTTGTCGCTCTCCCGTCCTCTTCTTCCCCCCCTGTCCAGAGGCGACGGTGCTGAGTTACGACGGCAGCATGTACCTGAAGATCATCATGCCGTTCACCATGCACACAGAGGCCGAGGACGTGGCTCTGCGCTTCATGTCTCAGCGGGCGTACGGCCTCCTCATGGCCACCACCTCCAAGGAGTCGGCGGACACTCTGCGCCTGGAGCTGGACGGAGGCCGAGTCAAGCTCACCGTGAACCTCGGTAGGTCACCGTGATTCATTGCAGTTGTCCCTGCTAACCTTTCCCTTGGCAACCTCCCCTGTCTCTTCATCGTCATGCTGTCCTTTAGCATCGTATACAGCCTCAAACAAAAAAAAAGTATGGTTTGGCATTTAGAGTTTAATCCTATTACGATTGTTTGGTGGAGAAATAGCTTCTGAGTTTGTCCCTCAGTTTCAGAATTTCTTTGGATGAGAGATTACAATTTATTTTCTGTTGTCGGTGCGGTGCACAAAAGCTAACCCACGGCGCTTAAAGGTGAGAAAACTGAGATGCAAATACAGAAACTTGTCCTCCACAAATTACTAAAAAAAACCTGCTGCAGGAAGATAAGATGAAAGAAATATAAAGTCCTTATAGTTTATAGAGCAAACCTGCAGCCATTTTCTGTTGCATACTCTTTGACTCCTTGTCCCCATCATCCCCTCTCAAGTCATTGTCTTACTTTGTTCCCCGTAAAGCCCCAAAGCACCTCCACCTGTTAGAAAGTTCCATCTTGGAGCAGTTTCCCTGGCCTGATCCTGAGCCTTAACCCACTTACCTGTCTCTGGAAGCTTCAAGGTGGCTTTGGTTCCGTCTTTCTCTCTCCTCCTCGTGGTCCTGCTCTACTCCACTTTTGTGGCGTTAGCCGAGAGGCTCCGCTCGCGCAAAGACAAGACACACATATATCCTCATCAACAGTAATAACAGATGAGCGTAAAGTGGATGTAAAGAGCTCTGAAAGGCAATCTTAGAGCAGAGAAGGTCAGTGGAATTGTAGAGCAAGATTTGTAAGATTGATGGTTCCACAGGGAGTGCAAATGCCTTCCCTCTAATAACTGGCTTCATGAATGCAGACCTTTTGACTTATTAAAATTTCATTGCAACGAATATTACCACTCTGGGGAGGATGGCTCTGACCTTCCAGCTCTGAATACCTTAAGTCTGTCCTTATTCCTTGAAGGCACAGACTTTCAGGAGTGAACAGGGAGGAGCATGACAGAGGCTTACCCTTGAAAATTGGAATTTGAGCTTCCACAGAGACGGGAAGTGTGCGGTGAGCAAAACGAAGGTGGCTATTCCTCTTTCCTTGACTTCTCCTCTTCTCTTTTCTACCGCTCTTCCTCTCTGTCTATATATTTCTCCTTTGGTCTTCTTACGCCTCTCTTAAACACCGCACTTGGCCAGGACTCGGAAGATGGAACTTTTCATCCCTTCAATGGCCTGTATGTCTGCGGCCCTCGGATCAAACAGCCAGAGTGACCGGCTCACAACTGTAGTTGACACGCGTGGATTTAAATGTACACTTGTAAATAATTGCCCCTTTCTTTCGTGAAACAATGTGGTAAAAAGCAGCACCAGCTGTGGCTGATGCTTCAGCTTGCCTCTGGCGTTTTACTACAGGAACTCCCTCATGTGTGTTAGTCCTTGTAAAATAATTGGAATCCCTCTAATTACTGAGAAAGTAAGATTGCAGTAGGACTCTCAGATGATGCCTGACACCTTTCTATTGTTGATTAAATTAATTAGCATCATGTTGTCACAATTTGACAGCACAAACTTTTTTTTAAAGTATATTTTAATGAACCCCTTTGTTGTTTTTTAACTTTTTACAAACACCAACATCCGTCTCTACTGAGTGACCCTGGTCCCTGGCTGTTTGTGTCCACTATTCTGTAGCGGTTGACAGCTCGAGACCACAACCCAACCACACAGCCGCATGCACATGTGATTTACTGCCACTAGATGGGAGCAGAATAGTAGTGAATGGATTTCTTTTTTCATTCTGTGGAAAAACAACAGTTTGACCCCTGCAAGTGATCCCTGCAAAAGGACACTAACCTGCGGCTCGTGTCAAAGGTCGCTCACAAAGCAGATGTTGTCACTGACGTCGTGCTTCGGCGAGGCTTTTGACACTCTTCAACACTTACTCATTTGTGGTTCGTGTGCACCGGGCGTGAGGTGGCTGGGATGTGCAGATCACCCTTTCTTGTCATTTACGCTGTTGGCTTTCTTGTGCCCAAAGTGCTGCAGAAGGCAAACGCTTCTCTAATTACCAGGGAGTCTGATTGTGTCAGAGATTTCTTCCTGTTAAAAGGGAGAAACTGTGTCCCTGTTAGGTTTCTTTTTACTAATTGTAAGGCCTTGACCTTATCATGCAAAACACCATGAGATAATGTATGTTATGAATTGGTGCTATACAAAAAAGTCCACTGTGTTTAATTACAGTTTTTTATTATTAGTCTCTATCTGGCATGTTTAGTGTAGTCATTTATATATTTAGGATATTTAGAGTGTTTTATATAGAGTTAAATGTATGATATGTTGCATATTTAAAGTTCATTTTCGTCGGTTGGATCAACAGTTTGCACGATAACAGCCGAACACTCACATAGTTTATTTCTATGACTATGATTAAAACCAGAGGCGACACTCAGTATAGATGCCGTGGTGTGAGCCTTGTCTTCTGCCGTGCTTTGGGGTGGGGTTGGGGGTGGATGGTGGGAGTGATGGAAGGAAAAGGGTGATCCTGGCTCAGAGCTTGTCCCCGGATGGTGGCCCTAGAACAATGATTGGTTGTCTGCAGAATGTACCTTGAAGGATGTAAAATGTCTTTTTTTTGTTTTTCTCTTTGTCCTTTCTCTTCTTTCTTTCTTTTTGTCTCTCTCTCTCTCTGTCCTTTTTTTTTTTTTTTTCAACTCACCATTTCACTCTCTTTCCTGCCAGATTGTATCAGGATAGACTGTAGCCTCAGTAAGTGGTTCTATCCATTTTTCTGACTAAACTGTTGATGTCTGTCTGTGCAGTGGCCCTTTTTCTGCTCTCTGCTGAATTCACACGTAATAGTCTTCCATATATTTATTTTACTATTGCACATCTTATGACTTTTTATTTGATTTCACATTTCCTCATCTCTGTGGAGTGAAAGATCCAAGTTGTTCTGTTCTTTGTGCGACTCGTCCCAGTCATTGAATTTACTCTGTCGCTGATTTAATTAGTTTCAATTGTGTAATTATCCGAAATTCGTCACCCTGCAATTTCATTATTTCTCAGATAATACCCATAATGTTCATGTTCCTGCCAACTGTTTCTAAAACCACGTTGAGAGAAGAGCAACCTGACACCCCCCTGTTGGCTTTTCCTATTTTCTATTATGCGGCGCTGAGTGAGGCTCGCTCCACTCCGCTGCACACGCAGGTGTTGGGTTTTTTTCCTCCCATGTGTGGCAACAATTGTAGTTTTAGCCCCCAGAAAGCTAATTGTTTATCCACTGAGAGGTGGCAGCACCTGCTGCATACTCGTTTTTGGCAGAAAGCTCATGTTTTTCTGCCCCATGCTGACAGAATGATAGCAAACACTTATTGCTATCATGGCCCATGTGACAATTGAGTGAACAGCGCACAA